>NC_134503.1:18123571-18208571 GCF_040206685.1 Ascaphus truei
GAACCTGGTGTCATACCTGGCTCAGGTGGACGGTATGGCGGTGTCCTTCCAGTGATGTGGTGTGTTTTGGGACCAATTATGTTGTTGTGGGTGGAGCAACTTAGATGGGTACCCCTAGTTTTGTTTACATGTTCTACTTATAAATAAAACTTCGACCAAGACATTGTTTGTGTTTATTTATGGGTGTTATGTTATTGTTGGGTGTGATTGTCGCTGTCACGGAGCAGCACCCCACCCTGGAACTCAAGGCATGGGTAAGTCATGATGTAGGTGAGAGGTGTATATGTCTCTGATGTCTCTACGATGGAGGTGAGAGGTTGTTTCCCTGATGGCTATATGGTGGAGGGGAAATGTGTATGTGTCCCTGATATCTCCATATGATAGAGGTGACAGGTGTATGTCCATGATGACCAAATACGACCATATAGCTCTAAGCATCAGTAAAGAACAACAACCAAGGGGGCCCCAAAATCTAAGCAAAGAAAGGGTTAACGACAGACCCTTATATCCTTCTTTTCCTGCTGCCTGGTCCCGAGACCAAAGATTAGCTGCTCCCCTGGAGCCTGCATAAAGTCAATGCATTGTACCTGCTACAGGCAGAGAAGATACAGGCAGACGATGCAGCCAATCTTCCTTGGTAACCTTTACAAGACAATGGGGAAGCACAGAGTGATACAGAGATGGCACGGGAAAGGAGCCCTAGCAGTTCACCCCAACTGCCCCCGTCTGCATATCAGAGTTCGGTCACCTGGCCAGCCAGACAAAAGGGTCTGGGCTCTGCCTGCACTGAAATAAAGGCACGCTGCCCTCCCTCTCTGGCAAGTGAATTAAAAAGGTTACCGCTGTCCGTGAAAAGCACAGCGTGTCTGAGGCGAGGTGTATCCAAAATCAGCGGCAGCGTTGCAGAAAGGGGCCTTTTTAACCCCTTCGCAGCCAGAAGGGGTTTATGTATGATGTCTCCATTTAGCAATACCCCGTGTTCAGGACAAAAAAGGACCCCCTTTTTATTTTCAATCATATCTTGCATATTTCTCGCTCAATCCCCATGACAATGTGCACAATTGTAGGCCTGTTATGTAGATGAACACTGTATAAGAAGCACAACGTAGACAATCAGCTGATGTTAACTAAATTGATGTCACTGTATTATGTCAACAAGTACCAGATACACGGCGGAAGGCGCGTGTTCATTATACAGTACGAGAAATAGGAGATTTTCCTCCGTAGCTCGGAATATGTGTAACACTGTTGTAATCTAATCCGAAACACTACGATTACTATAAAGTTTGAGTTAAAAAATTACCTTCTGCTGATACGCACACCCGAAGACGAGAACGCTGCTGCCCGATTGCATAATCGGTAACGTGTTGATGCAGCAGTTGACGCCCACTCCTTTACGATATGAATGAGTTTTTCCAGTCCTCCTAGTGACCATGCTTTATCACGAAACGTTTTTATGGAAGCGTTCTGGAGCATCATTCTTGCTCTGGGAATTTATAACGTGATAATCTTCTTCGCTGCGCACCAAATTTGTAACCGTGCACTTGATGAGGTCATCACGTCCGTCACCAACTCCAAAGACTATTTGTCAGATGATCAAATCATGTGTAACTGTGATAATCTCCTGCGACAGATTTAGAATTGCGCACATTTTCAGGAACATTGAGTGGTTTTAGAGGTCCCATTTTTTCAGTGTATATTGGAAAGAACCACACTACAGGGCTAACCATAGAAGCATAGACTGTCTCCTTGTGACCTTGGGAACATCACTTCATCTCCCTGATTTAGGTCCAGATCGACAAAAGGGTGCTAATCTTTGGCACATCTTTATTGTAAAGTTTAGCGCCCTTTTGTGGCTCTGGGCCCTAGACTGACTAGATATCCCCACATATCTTGCAACTGCTGACTCGTTGCAGTGGAATATACCCAACACACCAGCGGAAGAAGCGCCCATTGTTTTCACAGCAGCACGCAAGATAGGGGCAAAGCTACCGCGCTATTTCACCCGCGGGTGCAATAATGTTGGCTGTATGCGCTACGATATATAAGAAAAAGTATTATTATTCAAAGGAATTCTAATATAATACAAGTGGGAGGGGAGCAGGTGGTGTGTCATGAGAAGTGAAGGCTGATAACATGACCGCAAATGGCGGACGTCCGGCGGCCCTCCGGCATGGAAAAGGTGAATGGACGTTTCTTCAGTATTAACCCCCTGCGGTGCAATTTGAGATGTTAGGGTTGGTAGAGTCATTAGGAGGGGTTACATACAGATGTCGCCCAGTTTGCGGGAGCCGCAGGAAGAAAAGCAAAACACTGCGGCTACGGGTAGAGGAAAAGCCACAGCTGCCTGCCGAGAGGGACACTTCACGGAGAGACGTCCCAGAGAAGCCATGGAAAGGTTACTGCAGGTTCCCCCGGCAGCAGGAACATTAAGTCTGGCTACATCTGTATTATAATGGGATGTATCAACTTCAATATATATATTAATTATTATAGTAACTATTTATATAACGCTTTTCTCCCAATGGGCTCAAAGCACTTCACAGTTACAAAAAGGGAAAAAGAAGAACCATTTAAGGTTATAAACGAGACCAAACACAAGGAAAGATACAATACAGGATGGGACGGTGCTGCAGCTATTAAATGCCGGAGCGGTTGTGGTTCATTAATTAAATGCCTGGGGAAACAGGTCGGTCTTGAGCCTGTTTTCATAGATTCCCAGAGAGGGGCCTCTCCAACTGTACAAGGCAGATTGTGCCAGAGAGTAGAAGCAGCGGGGCTGAAAGCTCGGGCCTCAAAGGGAGTGAAGGAGATTGTGGGAACTGTTAGGAGTCCTTCATCTGCAGATCGAGTGATCGAATGGGAGTGTAGGGAACAAGAAGCTCTTTCAGATAGGTGGGACCCTGGTCATGTAGTTCTTTGAATGTCAACAAGCCAATCTTGAAATAAATTTGCCATTTTAGAGGCAGCCAGTGCAGAGAACGGAGAACAGGTGTCATGTGGCAAGAACAAGTCTGGTTACTTAACAATCTGGCCGCAGCATTCTGTACCAGCTGCAAGCGGCGTAGCTCTTTTTCCGGAAGACCCAGGTAGAGTTCATTGCAGTAGTCCAGGCGAGAGGACACAAAGGCATGAATAAGCATAGTAAGATCCTCTGGGAGCATCAAGTGCTTAATCCTGGCTATGTTCTTTAGGTGGAAGAATGAAGATTTGATCACGGCTGACACCTGATGTTTAAGGGTCAAGTCGTAGTCAAGGACAACACCAAGATTTTGCACATGGACAGAGTTTAGCAGCTGGGAGCCCCGAAGTTTAAGGATAATGTGTGGACCTAGCTGCAGTCTTGTTGTCTTCTGGTGGTGAACATCCACCACAGGCACTTCTGTCTTATCAGGATTCAACCTCAACCAACTGGATCTCATCCACTCTAAGAGCTCAGATAAACATCTATTGAAGACTGATAGTGGGTCCTTGATGGCTTGTGAAAAGGACAAATAGAGTTTGGTGTCATCTGCATAGCAGTGATAACCCAAGCCCTGCCATCTATGTCACCTAGTGGCAGCATGTACCCTGCTAACAACATAGGAGATAGGATAGAACCCTGTGGCACGTCACATGAAAGGGGCATAGGTACAGAGGAGTACACCCCTGAAGATACTCTCTGTGACCTGTGAGTGAGAAAGGATTTGAACCAGCTGAAAAGTGTGCCACCCGGTTCACAGAAATCCTTCAGGCACTCCATTAAGATCACACAAGAGGGGAGGGGGAATGGGGCTGGGATAGGGAAGGGGGAACCCTCGCTACTGCTAAAGTTAAAGGTGACGGTGCTGCAATCAGGGGTGAGGTAGGTAAGCAACAACAAGAAACAGAACCCCAAGGAGAGCACTCAGTTACTGTGAGTCACAGGTAAACGTGAAAATGTAGTGTGTGCTAGATGAGGAATGTAAATATTAAAACACTTTATTAGGAGTGATTACTCAAATAAAATAGAACGCTATAGAGTCAAAGGGTGGTGACTCAGTGAGAGCCAATATGACAGCGAATTTAAAACCGGTCGGATGCAACAATAAGGATAGCCTAAATATTGCCCCTGCTCAGTAAATGGCAGGGATGTAAATAAAGGCTGAGATGATGGCAGCTATTTTGGTGTCTACCTCAAACCAGCGGTCAGCATGGGGAAGCCCCTAAGTGTATGACAGAGTAACACTGGTATACTGGGATTTGGGTTCAGCCATATTCAGGCTGAGCCTCTATCCAGACTATACATGTGCACACCTACATATATAGAGCATACTCAATTCAGTATACCAACTGTGTAACCCCATGCACAATAGGTCAGCCAATATATTTGGGAGTGGACCATCCCATCTATACAGTGTTACTCTGTAATACACTTAGGGGCTACACCATACTGACCACAGGTTTGAGGTAGACACCAAAATAGCTGCCATCATCAACCCAGCCTTTATTTACATCCCTGCCATTTACTGAGCAGGGGCAATATTTAGGCTATCCTTATTGTTGCATCCGACCGGTTTTAAATTCGCTGTCATATTGGACCTCACTGAGTCACCACCCTTTGACTCTATAGCGGTCTATTTTATTTGAGTAATCACTCCTAATAAAGTGTTTTAATATTTACATTCCTCATGTAGCACACACTACATTTTCACGTTTACCTGTGACTCACAGTGACTGAGTGCTCTCCTTGGGGTTCTGTTTCTTGTTGTTGCTCACTCCATTAAGATCCCATGGTCCACGGCATCAAATGCTGCAGAGAGATCAAGGTGTACTAAGATCGAACAGACACCTCTGTCTCTCGCCATAAGAAGATCATTTAGCACACGAACCAGAAATGTTTCAGCACTATGCCGTCTTCTGAATCCTGACTTGATGGCTTTCCAGTTTGGTTGCCACCACTTTCTCAACAACCTTCCCTAGAAAAGGAAGGTTTGATACAGGTCTGTAATTCGCCATGCAAACCGGGTCTATTGAAGGCTTTTTAAGAAGAGGTCTGATGACTGCTTCCTTCAGCAGTTTGGGAAAGATCCCCGCCTGCACAGAGCACTTAACTATTTTGTCAAACACTGGGCCGATTATTTTGTCAAACCCAGCCCACGTAGTAGGACGCATTCCTTGGATTGTTTTTATAAGGTCTTCTACATCCAGATGGTCAAAGCTAGTCCAAAAAGCCAGAGAACCTGCATTTTCACGTCTGGAGCCCAGACACTTAATAGATAGCACAGTTGGGACCCCAACCCGCATGGAGGTTACTTTATCAGAGAAGAAGAGAGCAAACGTATCACAACAGGACTGTGAAATGGTTTCACCAGACTGCAGACATGCTGGTTTGAAGAGCCTTTCAACAGTGCGGAAAAGCTACGCTGGTCTATTGTCCGCTGCCATGATCCCAGGTGACAGGAACTCGGACTTCTTACTAGTAATTGTGGACTGGTATTTCGTTATGTGGTCAATCAGTTTCAGCTTGTGCTCAACCATGCAAGTCTTCCATCAGCGCCGTTCCAGCCTGTGACCCTTCTTCTTAAATTCCCTAATAGAACTGTCAAACCAAGGGTTGTGGTGGTGTGAGGTGAGGGGGTTGCATGCGAACAGGAGTGTTAGTATCCATTGCAGCCCCCAAATCTCTATTTTAGTCATCAAAAAGAGCACTGGGATCCACACTGGCACTTAATATGTCGGAGAAATCCACGATTGCCATCAGGTCCTGGGGGGTCACACTCCTCAACAGCCAGTACCTGGTTATCTCCATGGGAGAGGGCCTATTGGAGGGGGCTGTGATTGAGAACAAAATTGAGTGGTGGTCTGACCAGAGAACTGGGTCTATTGATAGGTCGGAGATTTCTAACCCGGTCTGGAAAACAAGATCGTGTGTGTCCACTTCTATTGGTAGCAGAGCCAATGTGAAGCCCAGTGTAATCATTGTGTCGAGGAGGTCTTGACCAAATTGAGAGAGTTTATCACCAACCCAGGCAATGAAATCCTCAAAATAAGTTATCTGGGGTGCCCCAGAACTACGCCAGCAGCGAGGCCTGCAATTTCCTGTAGAAATAACTTCCCATCTCCAGGGGGGCGGCAGATGAGGACTCTAAACCCCACATCCGTAGCACTCCCGGCAGTAATACACTCAAATGATTGAGTTAGTCCCACTGGGAGGGCCCTTAGTTTCAAGGTTGTTTTAAAACAGATTGCCACACCTCCTCCCCTACACTTCTGTCTTGAGCAGTGAATCACAGAATAATTTATTGGGACAGCAGCTTCTAAAATTGGCGCTGCGTTTTCATCAAGCCAAGTGTCTGTGACACATGTTAGGTCTGATGATTCAGTAAGGTCAGCTATAGCAGCTGTCTTGTTCCTAATAGATCTGGCATTACATAAGACAGTTCTAATAGGACACACCGGATGGGGATCAAGCAGCAGGGACCCCTAATTCTGTTCCTCTGTACCCTAGACCAGGGGTGCGCAAAATTTTGCTCCTGCACCCCCCTGCCTCTTGTCATCTGGTGCGCGCGTGCCCCCCCCCCCCCTCCTTCGCTCAGCGCGGCGTGAAATGACACGCGGGTCATGTGACGTTACGTTGCTATGGCAAAGCGTGTGTGACGTCACGTCGCATGACCCCGCGCATTGCCATGGGGAAGCTTCCAGATGCCAGCTGAAGCAAGGTAAGTTGAGGTTCCAGAGGCGTCACGCGATCCCCTGACATTTAATTGTAATGCCTTGGGGAAGAGTGCGGGGCCTCTGCAACCAACGTGCCCCCCACCCCCCGAAAAATCTCGCGCCCCCCAGTTTGCGCACCCCTGCCCTAGACCGTAAATTGGACACCACTTCTATCAGTCTTCTCTTTGACAGTGTGGTTGAGTAGGAGGGTAAGCGAGTTGGGAAGGTATGGGAGAGAGTTTGTGTTTGTTTGTTTGCCCACCATGGCAGCCCCTCTGAGTTTCAAAAAAAAAGCAGAGGGATTGAAGGAAGTAATCAAGGGATGCTCGATAGGAACTGCAGCACGAAGAGGGCGGAGTAACAGAAGGAGACGAGAGGTGTAGGAATACATCAGTTCAGCAGCAGCAGTAGGATCTCTAAGGCTACGGCCCCGCTGTCTGCACTGCACGCACGCCTGCCGGGCTGGGGGCGAGTGCAGCCGGGTTCCCTGGCCTGCAGTGAGCTGCAGGGGGAAAGACAAAGGGGTTGCGTGACGGGGAAGAGACGGGCACGACCATGACGTCACCCGGCAGTTTCACCCTCATTGGCTGAACCGCTGTGGGGCGTGGCCTAGCGCTCGGTCGCTAGTATTGAACACAATTTTCCTGTCTGCAGGAAAAACTGGCCGAACCCCTGCAGCAGGCCCGGCCCCATTGAGGGGCGACTCTTGTCCTTGCAGGGCCTGCCATTGCGAGCGCTGCAGCAGGCAGGGCGGACCTGGCCTAAGGCTGTCTTGGTATGATCGATGATAAATAAAAGTATTTTGCAGTGTCCTGTTTGTTAAGGATGTCATAGTTATCCCAGGCAGAGTGATTTTTTATGTTGTTATACGACACCACTCCACATCAGAACAGTGAGGTGTGAAGGTTCTTTCAAGTGGAGGTGTGAAAAACCTCTCAAGTGGCGATTCCTCAAGCTTGTGTACAGACAGCATGGTTTGTGAAACAATAGCACTTTTCTTGTGACTTGTAGAATTTTGTGGAGTGCTATGTGTTGGAAAGTATCTTTATCCCAGTTGGATAACATGTAAAAATGTGGTGAAGGAGAGTTATTTTATGGATAAGGAGGAAAGCTGGATGGTGTCTCTGTGCATGTGGAGTACAGCTACTGAGATGATTCTAGTTCTCACAGTACCTTGAGTTGGTGGACTTCACTGCAATTGATATTGCATATGAAATAGCTGCCAAGAAAGACTGTGGCGGTCTCGCATGGGCCTTCTTCAGGAAGACATCAGCTGGCATTGTATTGTATTGTATGTCTTTATTTATATAGCGCCATTAGTGTACATAGCGCTTCACAGTAGTAATACATGTGGTAATCAAATAAATAACAGATAATATAAATAACAGATCATGGGAATAAGTGCTTTAGACATAAGATTTAAGCATACACCTACCCCCACACAGTAAATACCCAAAAGTTTTTTTGGACATCCATGTTGCACGCTCCAAGATGGACACGCTGCTGTATCTTCACCTCACACGGCTCGCTGGAGGCCAATTTAACCCTACTTAATCTTTAGGCCAACGCAAGGCAACTAAATAGTTTTGCATGTGGGCTGGAAGTAAGGGTGCGGTTACATGTGATGCAGCAGAAAGCAAAATATTGAGTATTTCTCTAAAAAACACCTTCCATTACGGTCAGTGTTTTTCAACCGTTGTTCCTAGAAATCCTTGGATTCCGAAGGCATCCCTGCAATTTTCAGGTCATTTGAAAATTGTACCAAATACAGAAAAATGTACAATGCAACTAATCCCAGACATGCTATGAGAGAGGGTTGGGGTTCCTTACAATGCATCTGATCTCAGACGTGCTGTTAGAGAGGGTTGGGGTTCCTCAGAATATCACAATATAATTATAGGGTTCCTCAACCCCGTAAAAAAGGTTGAACCTCCCTTCATCCACATGTCTCACAACAGAAAAAAATAATTAATAATCAGATTGCCTGTGTTTAAACTTATTTGACATATTACTGTATACTTTTGCTTTGGTAAGGTTGGTAAAAACCATCCAAAGCATTTGGTTGCTAAGACAACATTAAAAGTTTAAAATTGATTTCAACATACTTGTTTGGTTTTTACAAATGGTGTCAATGACCTACATTTTAACCTATTAAACATGCCACTGCAATTGGGTCACTTTGGTCCTAGGAGGGACTGATCCAAGTTTGAAATGTACCACTGATTTTACTACTAGTACCACTGCTTTTACTACTAGCACCACTGCTTTTTTCAGTAACTTCTTCCACCGACTTGGGCTTAGAAGGCTAATGGAATTGTTAGTTGAGTTTTATAGATGCCGGGAGAAAAGTGCTACGAAGCCGATTCCCGGCACTGGACACGGTTTTAGTGACTGGAGCTGATCTCTTCTCTGGCAGTGGGAAGCTGCTTCACAGCACGCTGTATGGAGATGTGCAAACGTTTCGCATGGAGTCACAAACCCGGAAACAGTCGCAGGGGGGAAAAAAAACCTCGTCAGAGTTTGCAAGCGATTCACCAAACATTAAATCCACGTGCATTTTAAATTAGTTTTAACCCTTTGGGTGCCGGATGAGCTCCTGTGGCACCAGAGTGCCACTGCTCCTCCAGCCTTTGCAATCATGTGCCCGGCGCACAGTGTCTTCTAACGATCAGGAAACCGCGTCTCAGAACGGTCACGTGACCGCATCACCGATGACGAAATGGAAGGAGTCGAGCCCTGCTTCTGTTTTACTTCCTGAACCCGATCTCCCCTACAAAAAACAGCAGTAAGATTATTACGTAGCTACTACAGGGACCCTGAAGTGCCAGACCCCATGACACAGTATCACCGTTTATAAGGTACCCAAGGGGTTAATATGCTAATTTGTGAATATATATATATATATATATCTCTATCTATCTCAACCCCCTTATAACACTTTGCTTGGGGTCCAAAGAATCACATCGCGCTATAAGCGGATCGCGTATGAAATAATGTACAATTGTATGCATTGTACAAAAGTATTTAAGATACCAATAATCGTGTTGTAAAGTATTCATAAATACGAAAATTGGGAGCCACGCTTGCATCGCGTTATAAGCGGATTCGCGTTGTAACGGATCTCGTTATAACGGGGTCGAGTTGTATATATATTAAAGTATTTGCGTGGGCGTCTAAAATTTCCCATCGGGGATGGGAGGTAGGCCTCTCCAGTAGGAAAAGAGTTAATGGAAGACTGCACCAAGTTTCCTATTCACAAGACTGTCTTGTTCTATTGGCAATGGATTCCTTTATCCTGCCTCCCAATGCAGCCCCGAGCTCCGGGGCTCAACTTCATTGTACAAAAGGGCAACTCGTTCCCAGGGAGGAGTGTCGCATCAAACGGGGTCCCAGGTCACCATTCGTCCTCAGCTGATAAGGGTTGGTTTCCAAAAGGCGACTTGTTTAGGAGGAAACAATAGGATAATTAGTGTTACCAACTGCTGAATAAAGACCTTTTATGAACAGCACTCATTGTGAGAAGGAAGGAAGCCATTTTGAAACAGAACATGTGCGGTTCGAGTCAAATAAGACAGCTGGCTCTGTAAAATGGCCACCACAAAAGGGTCCCCTGCTCTTAGCAGTAATTGTGAATGGACAAACCAGGCGGGCGATGGTTTCCTGATACCGATTCTCCATTAAAGATGCAGGCTTTAGCTACAAATACCCATACAGAGAAAGCACTCTGTCCTATAACACCTTATGAGCACTACCTAGAATGCCCCAACCGTCCTCTCTCTCAGGTCCTTGTAGACTTCTATTTAAGAGAATGGGGGTCACTGCCCTGATAAAGCAGCAATCCCCTCCACCCCCCCAGACGTGAGTTCATAATGTCAGTATGTAGCAACCTAACCATGTCCAGCTCTTAAAAATAAAGATTTAAGTGTTTAAAAAAATCCTGATTTATTTTTCCATCTGTAGCATTTCCGTTTACTGTGGTAACCTTTAGATCAGCGGTGCGCAAACTGGGGGGGGGGGGGGAGTTTTGTCTGGGGGGGCGCAGGCCGTTAGAGACGCCCCACGCTCTTCCCCCAGTCATTTAATGGCGGGGGATCGCGCAAGGCCTCTGCAACAGGGAAACTTACCTTGTTTCAGACGCGTCTCCATGGCAACACAGCTTCAAATTACGCCGCGGAGTCATGTGACGTGACGTCGCCGGCGTCAGCGGGGTCATGTGACGTTACGTCTCCAAATGTTACGCAGGTCACGTGACGTCACACGACCACGGAGCGTCTTTTGACGCATGTGGAAGGTAGGAGAGGGGGCACGAGACCGGAGGAGGCCTGGCAGCGGGGGTGCAGCTTAAAAAGTTTGCGCTCCCCTGCTTTAGACTGCCTTGGGATGTAGGGAGCGCTTCATTTTAACCTCCCGGACACAATATTTGTAATGCTTACATCTCCTGAACTGAGCATGTGAAAATAAAAACAGTGGGAAGAGCAAGAAGAGACAGGGGGGGGAGGGGGGCGTATGGACCCACAAGAAAACATGGCGATCAGCGCGGACTGCGACTCTACGTTATCCTGATTTCCATATTGAACGTTGACCTCAGAGACATAGGCAACTCCACAGCATGAGATCTATGAAACATTCACTTTCGGGGGGGTTAAAGTGGGGCAACATTTTTCGCTCCAGATACATCAATGGAAAACTCAATTGCTTTCCTGTGATAAATCTGCTGGCCACATTTACTAAGAAGTGCTAAGCTGGAAGGCTCCTTATGCCCCATTCACGTGAAAGAGCTATACTGCGCCTTAGGTTACTGAGCTATACTGCGCCTTAGGTTACTGAGCTATACTGCGCCTTACAGTAGGTTACTGAGCTATACTGCGCCTTAGGTTACTGAGCTATACTGCGCCTTAGGTTACTAAGCTATACTGCGCCTTAGGTTACTGAGCTATACTGCGCCTTAGGTTACTGAGCTATACTGCGCCTTAGGTTACTAAGCTATACTGCGCCTTAGGTTACTGAGCTATACTGCGCCTTAGGTTACTAAGCTATACTGCGCCTTAGGTTACTGAGCTATACTGCGCCTTAGGTTACCGAGCTATACTGCGCCTTAGGTTACTGAGCTATACTGCGCCTTAGGTTACCGAGCTATACTGCACCTTCGGTTACTGAGCTATACTGCTCCTTATGCTTTAGCACTGCTTAGGCCCATAATGTATGAAGTGGACCAAAGATAAAAACACCCTAAAAAGGAACCTCTGGGCTGAAAAGCTTACACTCTAAGTGTGATTTGCTCTTGGGATCTTACATTGCACTTTATTTAATATCACGCTGTTTCTGTTTTCCTTTCTTGGGAAGATTTGAGCTGTATTGAATAGGGATTTTAAAGGGGTAATTCGTGCCATTGTATTATTATTTTTAACATAGCATTCAAGCAGGGGGTCTCCGGAGCTGAACCCCATTCATTTCAGCTCCGGGGACCCCCTGCTTCCCGAGATCTCAGCAAAGTTTAAAGCTCCAGCGCCACACGGGCCAATAGGAAACCGCACCCGATGACATCACAGCTTCCTATTGGCCTGCAGGGCGCGGCAGATTTGGAACTCCACCATTAAGTGAACCCTGCCAGCCGAGCGCCTACTCGGGTAGCTTGGGGTCCCCGGAGCTGATATTAATGAGGTTCCGGAGACCCCCTGCTTCAAACCTACGTTAAAAAATCAATAAACAAAAAATGGGAAAAGAAACGTCTGCTTTAAAATGAAATGAAGTTAATACCAGGGTTATTTTTTGTGGAGAAAATCAGGAGCCACGCAAGCAACAAAGGGGTTAACAATTTGCCTTGCGCAAGCCCCAATCTGCTGTCCTATTTACAATTCCCCTTTCCTCTGGCTCAACACCGCAGCTTAACATTCATCCCAGTGCCTAGGAACAAGCTTGCTGACGGGGCCGCTCTTTAGAAAGTAAATGGATTTTCAGTGTCGCCGCGTCCCCTGACACCGAATCCATTAGCTCTTTTGTGGCACAGTTAAAACGCAGAAAGAGACAGGACTCACCAGCATTAGGGATCCTGCAGCAAGTTATTCTGCCGAGCCCCACGCTCCTCCCCAGTGGGTAACTGGGGTTTTGTTTCCTTGGTTCTCTGCTATTCTCACTCTCGGCTTGAATGCTGTTTTCCGGATCTTTTCTCCCTTCTTCCCTGCTCGGTTGTTATGGTTCCAAAAATTAGTTTTTTTTCTTCTACAAGTAAAAATAAAATCAGGCTTTATATGTGTTCGGAGCGCTCAAATATAACGGTATATATACCACACACTCACACATATGTGAGAAACTGTACATAATACCGCGCTCCTCCCTATAGAAGTTTGCTGCAGGTAAAAAGATAGGCCTTACATATAGAAAAACAAAAGGAACGATTCCTGCGCTCCTACCAATTAGGCTAAAATAAAATAATAATCTCAGGAAAAAGGGTTATTTTGTTAAACCCTTTGGCCAAAGCATTTGTAAGCCTGCATGCCACGTCAAGGCATGCCCTTATGCAAGTACCTACACACACACATATATATATATATATATATATATATATATATATATATATATGCAAATATAGCTGTATGCTCATCTGCATGTCTTAGGCAGGTCTGCAACCCCGCCTTTCCCCATTATCACCCAGCATACAGCACTTCCACTGCAGCAAGGGATTCTGGGAAATGACATGCAAATGAGCACACAGTGTCACTTTTTGCCTCAATAACCATTTTTAACATGGTTCCCTATAGGCTTAAGCTTGCTGCATGGTCACAGCTTTGAGCACAGCCAGGGTTAAGGTGCATACCCAGAAAACCACCCACAGACAGCTGTTTCGACCTTGATGGGTCTCATCAGTGTGGGGTTGATTTTACTGGGAATGCAAGAGAGGCTTATGGGATAGGCCAAACCATGCAGCAAGCTTAAGCCTATAGGGAACCATGTTAAAAATGGTTATTGAGGCAAAAAGTGACACTGTGTGCTCATTTGCATGTCATTTCCCAGAATCCCTTGCTGCAGTGGAAGTGCTGTATGCTGGGTGATAATGGGGAAAGGCGGGGTTGCAGACCTGCCTAAGACATGCAGATGAGCATACAGCTATATTTGCATATTTGCTTTCCTGTGGAGGGTTTTTGTCACTTTTTTTACTCACCATAACTTAACTCAGTATTATGGTTTGGCCTATCCCATAAGCCTCTCTTGCATTCCCAGTAAAATCAACCCCACACTGATGAGACCCATCAAGGTCGAAACAGCTGTCTGTGGGTGGTTTTCTGGGTATGCACCTTAACCCTGGCTGTGCTCAAAGCTGTGACCATGCAGCAAGCTTAAGCCTATAGGGAACCATGTTAAAAATGGTTATTGAGGCAAAAAGTGACACTGTGTGCTCATTTGCATGTCATTTCCCAGAATCCCTTGCTGCAGTGGAAGTGCTGTATGCTGGGTGATAATGGGGAAAGGCGGGGTTGCAGACCTGCCTAAGACATGCAGATGAGCATACAGCTATATTTGCATATTTGCTTTCCTGTGGAGGGTTTTTGTCACTTTTTTTACTCACCATAACTTAACTATATATATATATATATATATATATATATATATATATATATATATATATATATATATATATATATATATATATATATATAATAGTTGTCCCATGGACTGGTGAAAAAAGTGTGAAAGCCCTGAAGGGGTTAAATAAAGCATGAGCTTATGTGAGTAGTGCAATTAAAATCTGGCTAAAGCCAGTATCATACTTACCTTTGCTGTAGAGGTAAACTGTGGGTGCACAAATTCCCTGGTGTGAATATAATAAAACTTACACATATATATCTCTCTATCAGCATTATACATTTACCCACCATTCAATGGAGGGTGATGTCCAGACTGATACTGCGGTGTATTAGGCTAAGGCCCCGCTCCCTCAGTCAGCGCGCCCGCACTGCAGACAGGCAACGCGCTGACAGGCCCAGACCGCGATATGCGGTCTGTAGGGAGCCGGGGCGGGAGGGAGGGGGGAGGGCCGGGGCGGGAGGGAGGGGGGAGGGCCGGGGCGGGAGGGAGGGGGGAGGGCCGGGGCGGGAGGGAGGGGGGAGGGCCGGGGCGGGAGGGAGGGGGGAGGGCCGGGGCGGGAGGGGGGAGGGCCGGGGCGGGAGGGAGGGGGGAGGGCCGGAGCGGGAGGGAGGGGGGAGGGCAGGAGTGGGAGGGCGGGAGTGGGAGGGGGGGGGGGCGTGGTTTGAGCGGAGGGACCCGCTACTCCCCCCCCCTCCATCCACGGGCTCGGTCTCCCGGGCTGCAGGAGGGGGCTGCTGCGGGCTGCTGGAAGGTATGCAGCTCCCGCTCCCTCCACAAATGCCCTCCTCACACATGCTGATACACACACACACACACACACACACACACACACACACACACACACACACACCCTTCCTTGTGTAGGCAGCTGTCTGACAGCTCCCGCCCCCGCCGCTGATAGGCACATCAGCGCACCACGTGACGCGTCACCGCTCGGGATCACAATTTTCTTGCATCCCCTGGCGGCTGACGCGTCACAGCACGTTGTGAGCAGTGCAGCGAGGGGAGACTGGGACCGGCTAGGAAAGGATACCCCTGCTGGTGAGGAACGCTCACGCGCCGCCGGACGCAGCGGGACCAAAGCCTTATACCTGCAAAAATTGGAACATTGGTAGGGGCTCAGTAACTGCTATGTAAAGCAGACGAGTGTGCAGCAAGGAAAAGGATGGCCTAATATTAGTGCGAAACTGTACATACTGTAATACCGCGCTCCTCCATTAGGCAATCCTTTTCATTGCTGCATACTCCCAAAGGGCATTTTAAATATAGTATCTCTGAAACGTCATAGGGGTAGGTTTATTGGCTCATCTGCTTTACATAGCAGTTACTGAGGCCCTACCAATTTTCCAATTAGTGCAGGTATAATACACCCCAGTATCAGTCTGGATTACATTTTCTCCAGGAACACAGGATTCAAGCACATTTGCGACTTCTGTTTATCTGTTTCACCAACGATGGCTTCATAATTACTTTGCAAACTAACAGTACTAGTAGGAGAAGCGACAAACATTCTTATCACTAACAGACGTTAGATAAAGATAGTAAAAAAAAAAAATCTGCAGAGCATTTGAGAACCAAGGAGAAGTTTAAATAATATTTTTAAATACTCACAAACTTTTTTTTTTAACCTGTTAAACCAAATGTCCTTAGTTCACGTTCGCTTTAGGTGGTGCTGTCCTGAAAAATAATATTAGTGATCCTGAGCATGGGTAAGAATACTTGCCTGATGGAGATAGTTGTGAGGCCAGACTTGCGCC
This sequence comes from Ascaphus truei, assembly GCF_040206685.1. Classification (NCBI taxonomy): domain Eukaryota; kingdom Metazoa; phylum Chordata; class Amphibia; order Anura; family Ascaphidae; genus Ascaphus; species Ascaphus truei. The sequence goes on from NC_134503.1 coordinate 18,139,588, forward strand.
ACTGGTCAGTAGAAAGCTGCCAGTCACCAGGAGACTTTGTATTGTCTCAGGAATTAGAGTCCCCTGACCATGGATCAGCTCGGATGGACCCTCAGCTCAGGTACATAAACTCATTTGCTTCTGTCCGAAACGCGACGTATTTATTAGGTGTATTTTTTTTTTTTTTTGCTGTTTTACCACTTGGCGAATGCTGTGCTAAAGAAAAGACTTGCGCCCCCTTCCAGGGGACAGAGAAAACGTACGCAGAAAACCGTTAAGAAAAGTTGAGCAAGCCGCACAGTCCTTAATACGCAGACCTGCGCCAATATGAAAATGGAACTCCGCTCCTAACTCCTCCCACTCGCTCGATCAAACAATCACCTCGTGGCAGGCAGATGCAGGCAATAATAATGGCTTGTTCTTGTATAGCGCTGCTAGTTTTACGTCACGCTTTACAGAAACATTTTGCAGTCAGATATCCCCCAAAAGGACGCAAGCAACATTAATAGATAGACGCAGTCTGACGCAGGTATAAATTATCGAGGGTTGTGACAAAATAACATATATGCCGTCATTCGATACATAGAGCCCATTGTGTTACATATTGTGACACAACAGTTCTGCAGCAGCAGTTACATGACTACATTTGTGCCACAACGTGTATAAATTGTGACAACGATTAGGAGATGCACAAAAGTAACATTGTAAATGGCACTATTCTCTTTTAAATGTGCAGTGTGTTGTCCTCTCTGACAGAGAAGGGCTTCATTATATTAAAGCAGCAATACAATCCACACAATGATCAGTAATTGGCTAAGTTGCTGATCCATCCGTTCTCCTGTGATCAATCGGCGAAGATTCGGCTCGGGGGTTCACTAAATGGCTTTCAGTGTAGCAGAAGAGGACCAAAGATGAATAGTTCTCTGGGGGAGATCATGTGACCAGGCAGTCACTAGATGCAATTGGTGCATTGCATGAGAGAGGGCAGGGCTCAAAAAGGGGTGGTACAGAGCCGGTTTTAGAAGAGGAAGGGAATGTGACTTTGTAAATGGTTGCTATAGAAACAAAAATGATTGTTACATTATAATACATTACAAATGTCATTCAGAGTTGTTTTTAAAAAGAACAAAAATGCTACAAGTATTTTCTCATAGTACAGAACTGATTTAGTTTTTTTTTAAAACACATGTAGGATATTGCTTGGTCTGCAGCTTTAAGACATATTATTAACATTAGCTTAGTTTGGTCCTGTATGGGACTGCAGTATTAACAAGCAAAAAGGGTTTTTATTTATTGTATACCTATCATTTCTATTCAATATACTTTGCTGTAAAGCTTTCTTCCCCATGCTCAGGAAGATTTAAGTCCCTGACAAATAAATAGATAGACAGCATGAATTATATTTTACCGTTTTTGAGAGTCACCCGTTGGGGTGGTATTGAGGACTGGAGTTGAGCACCCTGCCTTAAGGGGATATATATATATATATATATTCAATGATCTTTACTTTGCAATGCCCCTTTAAATATACTGCACCAACCACTTTGCAGCCAGTGGGACGGGCAACGCCACCGGCAGCTAAGGAGTTAACCCGACCTCCTGCAATCCCTGATGCGGTGTAATAACAGTTACATTGGCCAAGTGATGAAAGGCCGGCTCTGTTTTCTGCTAAGCCCCAAAAGCAACTGATTTACGGAGCCACTAATTGGTGCCAATCTGTTTAATTAAGAATACTCAGGGATTGTTTGGAAGTGTTTCTGACGCCAAATGTTGTGTTATCTGCGCTTACCAGCCCCTCTGCTGCAAGCAGATTGGGGGCCTTAGGTACAAATCGCATGCAGACAGGCCTTAACCCCTCGGCTGCTGCAGACACCACCTGGCACCACATCCCTAACGTCTGCGGCAGGGGTGGTCAACGCCAGTCTTCAAGTGCTACCAACAGGTCTGGTTTTCAGGATATCCCTGCTTCAGCATAGGTGGCTCAGTCAAAGTCTGAGACACTGATTGAGCCACCTTTGCTGAAGCAGGGATGTCCTGAAAACCTGACCTGTTGGTGGCACTTGAGTACTGGAGGTGGCTACCCCTGAAATACGGGCTCTGTACTGTGGCACCAAAAAAGAGTTTGCTTAGATATCTGAATGCAATAGAAATAGCCATGTTTATTCAGCTATTATTATCGCTTATTTGTAAAGCGCCAGCATATTCTGCAGTGCGGTACAGAGTTATGTATATGACATAGACCGTTAGATACAAATAAGGAGAGACATGCACAAACATACAGAGAGGTAATGAGGGCCCTGCTCCTGAGAGCTTACAATCTAGGGGGGGGGGGGGGGTGAGGGACCATGTTGAAATAAGATAGAGGATTGAGTGTAGTTCTGGTTGGAGACTGGTCCAGCCCAGACAGCTGAGTAAGGTTGGGAGGGGAGGTGGGGGTGATACACAGGGTGGAGATTGGTCCAGTCCAGACAGCTGAGTGAGGTTGTGGGGGAGGTGGGGATGTTACAGATTGTGGAGATTTGTCCAGTCCAGACAGCTGAGTAAGGTTGGGAGGGGAGGTGGGGGTGCTACACAGGGTGGAGATTGGTCCAGTCCAGACAGCTGAGTGAGGTTGGGGGGGAGGTGGGGGTGATACACAGGGTGGAGATTGGTCCAGCCGCACAGCTTGTTGAGAGTCGCGATAGTGCAGATGACTGTGATGGCAGATACAATAGATTTCTTCAAAAAAAGGTTGAACATCTTTTTAGAAAGGAAAGGAAAGCAGGGATATAACAAATAAGTAAACATGGGAAGGATGTTGATCCAGGGAGTAATCGGATTGCCAATATTTGGAGTCAGGAAGGAATTTATTTTCCCCTTTATGAGATATTATTAGATGATGTGTCACTGGGGTTTGTTTGCCTTCCTCTGGATCAATATACTGTAAGTACAGATATAGGATAAGTTTCTGTAGTCTAAATTTAGCATAGATTGAACTTGATGGACGCATGTCTTTTTTTCAACCTCATCTACTACGTAACTATGTAATTATGTAACTATGTAACTATATGTAGAGTAAAAGAGTACTTCAGTAATAGGTGAATTTTTTTTTAAATTTGGGCTAACAATTGATATTTTAGGACATGCTTTGATAGTTCTCTCTCTTCCTCAGGTCAGCAATACTGATTTACAGAGATTCCAGGAGTCCACTGCAGAGCCAGGAACCAACCTCACAGTGATCAGACCCAAAATGTCCAAATAGCCGTGTGTGAGTAGGTTTACTGGCTCTGCACTTCTTTAACTCGGGCTGTGCTGAATAGCTGTGTAATACGGCAGGTATAAGCTTAAAGGACTCCATGTTCAAATGGATAAAAAGATAGAGTGACACACTGTGCTCATTTGCATGTCATTACCCAGAATCCCTGGCTGCATGCACTGTTTGCTAAGCGATAATGGAGAAAGTCCGGGTTGTAGGCCTGTCTGAGACATGCAGATGCACCATAAGTAGTATTTTTATTTACTGTACATGAGTTTAACGCAGATATAAAAACCAAGATAGCAATCTAGGGCAGATGAGCTAGAGAAGGAATTGCAAAGGGGAAAGTGAATAACAGACAGGGCGATGAATGGATGAAAGGGACAGTGAGAAATAGCACCAAGTATTCCCTCAGCAGTGGGGAAGATATTTGAAACGATGCGGGTGAATAATAAACATTTTTTTATATATCAGGAACTAATATGAACTCCTGGACGCAAAGGATAAAAAGAATTGTCCCTTTTTTCTTTTCTGGCACCCGGCGTCCATATTGTTTCCTGACATTACCAAGAAGAAAGTCGTTTTCTGGAGGTTTTTAAACTTTAGTGACTGCAGAGAAACATATTTGAGCATATTGATGTTTTAATGCGAATTCTGCGGATTATACCTATTGTTGTGATACATTTCACTTATCGCGTAGCTGGTGTGGGTCTCACTGTCTTTTTTGTATCTTCTTTCTAGCTTTTCTCCTTATTTTCTATATATCTCCCATCATAACTTCAGATTGTCAGCTCTGCGGGGCAGGAATTCCCTATTACTAGTGTAACAGGGTATGTCTTTTTTGCCTATCTTTCCCCACCCTGTTATGTAAATCCTGCTGCAGGCTGTAAGTGGTTAATCTGTGGGCTTGTGACCCCCACCCATGCTCCTCTATGATGGACAGGAGTAAGGTGGTGACTCATGGCCTGTGTAAGCCTATCAGGGATAGGTATAGACCATGAGCCCGCCCCTTCTATCCTAATTAGAGGACTACCAAATTTAGAGTCAGTCTTGTTCCTGCTCTGGAAGAGAGAGGAAGCAGAGAGCTGTTAGTCTCTCCCATGGCGGGATGAGCATGCTCGCCCTCAGTCTTTGGACTGAGGGAACATCAGATTCAGCCACAGAGGCCCTGTAAAACCAGGGCCCATCACCATCCAGAGGTCTGGGACCTCTGAGACTCTGCATCGCTGTAAGGAGATCTGCAGTGGATGCCTGCCATAAAATAAAGACCCTTGTTATGACACTCCTATCTAAGTATCAGTCCTTGGGCAGGAGGGAGAGAGTGCAGTAGTGGGGGCTGATTTCTAGACACCCTGGAACCCACTACGGCTGGAGGCGCTGAACGCCAAGAGAACGAACCTAAGTCTCCACTACATCGCAGATCAAACTCGGCTCTCCTGACCCTCACAGGTATTTGCACCACACACTAGGTAGCATAGGCTGTGTATCTCCCAGAGGAGGGGGAAACAGTGCTACACTAGGTTTAATGCGCCCGGGCAATTCCCTATGTTTTAAATAGTCTGTATATTTCTGCAGTAATCTCCTGAGGGCATGGTTGATGCTCAATAAACACAAATTATTCTAATTAAGATGACTGTTAATTGGGTTTCTTACAGTTAGCCTACCTCATCTTAGACACGGTGGCATTTTCCTTTTAACGCTAGGAAAGGGGGAAATGTTAAAGGCACACACGCAGGATCTGATACCACCCCTTCCAACATAATATAGGGTTAGAGTACAGTGACAGGATTTCCTGAAAAATAATGTTACGGGGATAAAAAAAATGCTTAACCTGTGAAAGTCCCCTCATCTAAAAAAAACCTGATATAAAAACCGTGGGTTTTTTTGGGGGTGAGGGGGACGAATAGAGGACGGGATTTGCACCACCCCTGTATTAGTGGGATGAAACTTTGACGTGATATTTGTGCATTGTGTACTAGAAATCAGAGATCATTTATTTTAATAACTAAACCATTTCCATTTATTTTATTTATGTACATAATATATTCCATCAGCTGTAATGATCTCTATTATTTTAACTTTCTCAGTATACTCCTCACTGAACATTATAGTATGCAATCTATTTATTATACTCTCTATCGGACATGGAAGCGGTGATTATCCCTGTAGCCATGCTGTAAAATGGACTGCAGTTTCCTCTCCTGCTGGCAGTAAGGCCTGGTAAGTAACAGGGATGCCAGCAGTAATCATGGAGGTTTGCCCTCACACCCTGGTGAGGTGCCCTATGTGTGGATGGGAGTGGCTACATACTCTGAGTCCACCATTAGTGACATCAGAGATGTGCCCGCCCCCTGGAGATATAAGGCACAGCCCTGTTCAAAGTTAGTGTGTTGGAGTAAGGAGCAGGTCTACGTTGAGATCTGGGGACAGAGGGCGCTAGTGCTGTAACTAGTGGCCCTATACTGATAAATCAGCAGCAAGCTGTGTACACGATACTGTGTCCAGGGACCTGGCACAGGGGTGATCTCCCTACGGGGAGAGGGGATCCCACTTCATTGGGAGGGTGTACCTTCGAAAGGAGCACACGGTGCAATGTGTGGCTAAGTGACTTACTGCGAAGGGCAGCTTGCCCATACCATCATCAATAAAGATGCCCTGTTCAAAGACAACCCCACTGTGTGAATGTGAAGTTACTCTCCAGTGGAAGGCACCACCAAGAAGGAGTTCCTCATCAGAACCATCTCCTTGCGGATGCAGAGATCCTGATGAGGTGGAGGCGCTGCACTGTATGTAGGTAGGACTCAAGCACACTACCTCAGCTGCCAGTCTGGGTTGGCATTCCCCACACGACATCATGCGGGAGACTCAGGAGTCCTGTTGCCAACAGGTGCACCACCAGACACGACCAAGTAATGGGGACTGGTTAGACCACAGGGGCCAATGTGAGATTGGGTGGGTCAGCCAGGTCAGAAAATCCGTTACATCCCCATCACTAGAACACTACAGTGAAGCGTCCGAGTGCATATTGTACAAGTGGGGCCTTTTTTGGACAATCATTCCCTTCATCTGTGAGGTCCTAATTGTTCTATGTCATATTTGGACCATAATATACCTATTTTCTTCACGAAACCCAGTGTGATGTGTCTTCTCTCAATAGTTTCTGGAGTTGTGTGTGTGTGTGTGTATTTATGTATGAACAGGGCTTGACAAATTACCCAAAAAGCTACTCGCCGAAACAAAAAAGCTACTCGCCACCTAGCCCCGCCCCCACTTTTTAAAAAGTGTGTGTGAGAGAAAATGTCGGATGACCTCACTAATCTAGAAAAAAAAGCCAGATGTGGATGACTAGTTTCCTGAACCCCTTAAATGTCTGGATGCCCCCGCTTCACAGTTTCTAAAGCAGCAATCCCGCCTGGGATCTTACCTGATCCGCAGTCCCTCAATGTCCAGGTACCCTCATTCCCGCAATGTTATATACTGGAGGGGAGCTGTTCCCTACCTGTCTTCTGGGTTAGGGGGGGTTCCGATGTCTCCCGTGTGAAGCTCGAGAGTCAGATCTGGAAGAAAGCAGTATAGGTTATTTCGGTGTAGTATAGGGCAGTTAAGATATACAGGGTAAATAAGGTATCCAGCTGTCAGGGTTTGGCTGTCACACCCTCCCTTCCGGGACTCTCATTTCTTTCCATCCAGAGAGCAGCGGATCTGCGGCCGATGCTGTGTGATCCCCACCGGTGTTTCTACAGATGACCATTCCTTCTTATTTGAATGCAATTCATACTTTTACTAATTAACTTTGCAAATAAACTTTACATGTTTTTCATTTTTGAGTACACCAGTCAAAATAATCTACGAGGTTGAAGTGTACCTACAAGTTCATATTCTGTGTGCCATAGAATAGGCCGTGCACTTTCCTTTGTAGCTTTGACGTAAATATTGCATCCTAGAATCTTTAATACACGCATATTTTTAATGAAACTTCTTTGTCTTTTGCCACAGAAATTGTATTTGTGATGGTGCTGTTTTTAATTCAAAATCAAAACACAATTTCAGTGACAAAACGCAAAGAAGTTTCACTTACAACGTGTGTGAGCGGCAACCCCCCCCCCGTTTTAACTATTTGCACTTCTATATTTATACTGTGTGAATTCTGTGTGTATTTGAGTCTGTGTTTGTGAGTCCTGTGTTAGTGTGAGTGAGTCCTGTGTTAGTGTGAGTGAGTCCTGTGTTAGTGTTAGTGAGTCCTGTGTTAGTGTGAGAGTGAGTCTGTGTGTGAGAGTGAGTCTGTGTGTGAGAGTGAGTCTGTGTATGAGTGAGTATGTGAGTGAGAGAGTGTGGGTGACAGAGGGGGTGACTGACTGATTGACGGGTGGGTGACTGACTGGGAGGGTGACTAACTGGGTGGGTGACTGACTGGGTGGGTGACTGACTGACTGGGTGGGTGACTGGGTGGGTGACTGGGTGGGTGACTGACTGACTGGGTGGGTGACAGACTCCTTGTGCTACACAGTCCCGCGTCATGACGTAATGTAGCGTCTAGTTGGCATGGCAATGTGGCGTCATTTGACGCCGCGCGGCCATTTTCAATGCAGTTGAAGGAGAATGCATGTAGTTGAAGGCTGAGGAAGAAAATGGCGGTAGACGCTGCACCGCACCACCACAGCACCTTGCCGCAGCCAGCAGATATCATACCCATTTTAAGTTATGGTGGGTGAGAAGAAACCTCCACCGTATAGCATATAGCAAATAAAAAGATCACTTGTGAACACAATGGATTTAAGGTAAAAGATGACACTGCGTGCTCATTTGCATGCCATTTCCCAGAATCCCTTGCTGCAGTTGAAGCACTGTATGCTAGGTGATAATGGTGAAAGGCGGGGCTGCAGACCTGTCTAACAGAAAATAAATATAAACGCTGAAAGATAATCAATATAAATGAAATACAAATATAAATAATAAAACAACACAGGAAGAATGCCAAATACTCTATGAAAAAAAAAAAATATAGGGTAGATGACCCGGATGAAATCTTGAGGTCTGAGCTGCTTCTGAGAAATGAACCAAATTCCAAACAAATCTAAAAAACAGAAGTCCATGCCCCATAGTGTAATATAATGTATTACATGAACAAGGGTGAAGAAACCTTAAAAATGCCCACTCACAAACGTACGTGATAAATTCGCAGTTTGAAATACCTGATCACAGGTGGGGGTGCACTACAGAGACAGTCCCAGAGACCAGCAAGGAAATACCTGATCACAGGTGGGGGTGCGCTGCAGAGCTGGAGTCCCAGAGACAAGGAAGGAAATACCTGATCACAGGTGGGGGTGCGCTGCAGAGCTGGAGTCCCAGTGAGCAGGAAGGAAATACCTGATCACAGGTGGGGGTGCGCTGCAGAGCTGGAGTCCCAGAGACAAGGAAGGAAATACCTAATCACAGGTGGGGGTGCGCTGCAGAGCTGGAGTCCCAGTGAGCAGGAAGGAAATACCTGATCACAGGTGGGGGTGCGCTGCAGAGCTGGAGTCCCAGAGAGCAGGAAGGAAATACCTAATCACAGGTGGGGGTGCGCTGCAGAGCTGGAGTCCCGGAGACCAGGAAGGAAATACCTGATCACAGGTGGGGGTGCGCTGCAGAGCTGGAGTCCCGGAGACCAGGAAGGAAATACCTGATCATAGGTGGGGGTGCGCTGCAGAGCTGGAGTCCCAGAGACTAGGAAGGAAATACCTGATCACAGGTGGGGGTGCGCTGCAGAGCTGGAGTCCCAGAGACCAGGAAGGAAATACCTGATCACAGGTGGGGGTGCACTGCAGAGCTGGAGTCCCGGAAACCAGGAAGGAAATACCTGATCACAGGTGGGGTGCGCTGCAGAGCTGGAGTCCCGGAAGGAAATACCTGATCACAGGTGGGGGTGCGCTGCAGAGCTGGAGTCCGGAGACCAGGAAGGAAATACCTGATCACAGGTGGGGGTGCGCTGCAGAGCTGGAGTCCCGGAGACCAGGAAGGAAATACCTGACCACAGGTGGGGGTGCACTGCAGAGCTGGAGTCCCGGAGACCAGGAAGGAAATACCTGATCACAGGTGGGGGTGCGCTGCAGAGCTGGAGTCCCAGAGACCAGGAAGGAAATACCTGATCACAGGTGGGGGTGTGCTGCCGAGTCCCAGAGACCAGGAAGGAAATACCTGATCACAGGTGGGGGTGCGCTGCAGAGCTGGAGTCCCGGAAACCAGGAAGGAAATACCTGATCACAGGTGGGGGTGCGCTGCAGAGCTGGAGTCCCAGAGACCAGGAAGGAAATACCTGATCACAGGTGGGGGTGCGCTGCAGATCTGGAGTCCCGGAAACCAGGAAGGAAATACCTGATCACAGGTGGGGGTGCGCTGCAGATCTGGAGTTCCGGAAACCAGGAAGGAAATACCTGATCACAGGTGGGGGTGTGCTGCAGAGCTGGAGTCCCAGAGACCAGGAAGGAAATACCTGATCACAGGTGGGGGTGCGCTGCAGAGCTGGAGTCCCAGAGACCAGGAAGGAAATACCTGATCACAGGTGGGGGTGCGCTGCAGAGCTGGAGTCCCGGAGAGCAGCAAGGAAATACCTGATCACAGGAGGGGGTGCGCTGCAGAGCTGGAGTCCCGGAGACCAGGAAGGAAATACCTGATCACAGGTGGGGGTGTGCTGCCGAGTCCCAGAGAGCAGGAAGGAAATACCTGATCACAGGTGGGGGTGCGCTGCAGAGCTGGAGTCCCAGTGAGCAGGAAGGAAATACCTGATCACAGGTGGGGGTGCGCTGCAGAGCTGGAGTCCCGGAGACCAGGATGGAAATACCTGATGACAGGAGGGGGTGTGCTGCCGAGTCCCAGAGAGCAGGAAGGAAATACCTGATCACAGGTGGGGTGCGCTGCAGAGCTGGAGTCCCAGTGAGCAGGAAGGAAATACCTGATCACAGGTGGGGGTGCGCTGCAGAGCTGGAGTCCCGGAGACCAGGATGGAAATACCTGATGACAGGAGGGGTGTGCTGCCGAGTCCCAGAGACTAGGAAGGAAATCAGATGACACTCCTCACTCCCAAGGCTCCAGATCCGAATGGCCGCTGTCGTGCTCGGCCCCGATGGATGTGGGACAGCGCAGAGGCACAGGGGAACTCCAATTACGTTGTGGAGGGATCCTCACTCAGCGTCTTTAGCTCAAAGGCAAGCCGGCAAACAGCAGGAAACCCCAATTAGAGTCCGCGTTCGGGGGCAGGGCTAGGCACAGCGCTGTGCCTAGCCCTGCCCGCCGAATGCGGACGTAAAAAATCAGCTAAATAGCACTGGTATTTTTTTTAAATATAAGAATCAGGTGTATTTAGGTCGCCTTTGTATCGGTTTTGCAGCCAGGAGAAATAATAATAATAATGTAATCATTGTTTTTCTTGTATAGTGCTCACAGTGTACCCAGCGCTGTATGCAGAGGTTTTGCAGGCACGAGTCTCTGCCCCGTTGAACTTACAATCAATGCTTTGGTGCCTGAGGCACAGGGAGATAAAGTGACTTACTTGCCCAAGGTCACAAGGAGCTGACACCAGGATTTGAACCAGGCTTCCCTGCTTCAAACTCAATGTTGTTGTCACGAGTCACTATCTTTACACACTGAGACTCTCCTTCAGCCGACCTTAACCGTTTTTGCTTTATGATGTAGTGCTGACCCCTCTGGCAGCAAAAGGGTTAACAAACTGCCCTCTTCTACATTTGCTAAAATGCCATCTGTGCTGAAGCAGGGATATCCTGAAAACCTGACCTGTTGAGGACCGGAGTTGGCCACCCCTGGTGTACACAAACTGACACATACAAGGGCAGATTTTCATCGACACATCTTCCCGAGATACACACAGACCCGCACACGCTCACACCCGGCTGTCACCCGAAGCCTGTGCTCACCCGGATGCTGTTTGGCTATATGGATCTCTTTCTATAGCCCCTGTTATATCACAGCAGTCTGGTATTAAAAACGCAGCTAAGGATATTCCGCTTTCACCCCCGCGTTGCAGGCACCGCGGGCAGTGAAGGGGTTAAAACGAAAGCCGGCAGAAGGAATGGCAGAGTGCAGCTAATGAAGGAGAGTCTGAGACTGACCATGTCCCTTTACAAGCTCATTAGAGCGGCAGCAATTACTCAGGGAACATTAGGTAGAGCACATGCCAGCCCAGGCAGAGGAAAATATATATGCACGGGGGGATATTTTTTATGCATACACTTAATGGACTAATTAAAAGAACTTTGGCCAGACCAGCATCTGAAAGAAAACCTGTATGAGCCAATTAGTCATATTGTGTCTGGAAAAATGACTCCCACACCGAGGCTGGCTTGAGAACACGGTTCCTTGTTTAGACTCCGTCTGGAAGTCCTGAGAAGATCCAACATTTGTGTGTGTGAAGCCAGCTATGGGCTGGAAGGCAGAGACAGAAATGTGCTTATACTCCACAAAAGGAACATATTCTCCATTTCTTTATATGGCAACACCTTTTGGGGGCTTTTTGGAATTGAGTTCACACACCTTATACCCCCTCAATACAACCCCTTCTACATATACAGACACAAGCAAAAGCAGTCCTAAACAAACATACACCCTTAGTTACATAGTTGCATGCACACACACACACACCCAAATGCACCCTTAGACACACATACCCATAGCTAGACACACACACCCTCTTCTACATACACAAGAACCTTGCACATACACACACACCCATAACTACGTCCTTACACACGTACCCCCTTCTACATACACACCCATAATCACATCCCCTTCTACATACACATACATGCACACACACCCTGAGACACACACCCTTAGCTACATTCGAACACGTAAATGCACCCATAGACACCCAAACCTACATCATTACACACACCCATATATATATACACACCCTCTTCCACATACGCACACACACCCTTAGACATAAACTCACAGAGCCATAGCTATGTCCTTACACACACACACAGATTCTAAATACCCAAAAACCCTTCTACATATATACACTCACACCTTTACACATACACTCAGACATCACACTAAATATCTGCATCAACTGCAAGAATCCCAATTAACAGTCATCTTACTTAGAATAATTTGTTTATTGAGCATCAACCATAGCCTCAGCAGATTGACGCAGAAATATACAGACTTTTTAAGAACTTACACACACTGCTTTTACATACATCTACATGCAGCCTTACACACACACACACACACACACACACACACACACACACACACACACACACACACACACACACACACACACACACACACACACACACACACACTATTGTGTCAAGTAGACAAAATACAACTGTATTTTGTCTACTTGACACAATAGTGTGCCTTATTTTAACGTATACTTAATCAAATTCGTTTTTACTTTATCTTCATCTTTTCAGCTAATTATTACCAGGAGGTGTGCACCATTTTTCTGAGATCTTTATTTCGTGTACCCCTTGGTACAAACCCTCTTTTGTCTTAGTATGTCCTCAACGCGTTTTGCACGTAGGCTTCATCAGGGGACTGTCATTGAGTAAAAACCCTTCTATACCCTATTGTTCATTAACACAGCCTCTGGTGTGCCAGTGTTTTCCATGGCACAATTATCATAGAACAGAAAAACATTGTACATTTACACAGACATTCGGATTGAACCAAAATCTCAACCCAAAAAATGTGAGAAGGGATTCAGTGGTGTTTTTGTAGCGGGCGGAAAAAAAAAGGTGCTAGAACCCCCAAGCCAAGAAGCATGAAAGCAAAATAAATATTTCCCCTTTTAATAAGAAAATGTGGTAGAATAGGCATTTATCATTCTCCCCGTTCGTATCCCAGCCCCATTCCTAATCGTTTCAAAATGACTATATGGCGTTTCATATTTGACACTGAAAAAGGTTCCCGCAACTCTGCTCCCCTGAGCTTGTCTACGAAAATAGCCCTGCAATCATGCTGTTTACGCTACGGTTTTCAATGCTAAAACGACAGTGTCAAATGAGTCGAGGGGATGAATTGTTTATATACACATAAAGCCAGCTACTTAACCCTTTGAGTGACCTTGAGACGCAGCTACTTTGTCATGGGATCTGGCCCTCCAGGGCCCCCTGTAACGTTGCGGCGACGTCATAAAGTTCCTGCTCGTTGTTCTAGGGGAGATTGCGTTCGGAGCGCAGAACGCAAACTATAAATCTAGATGACAGATACTTTATCCTATATCCGTACTTACAGTATATTTATCCAGAGGAAGGCAAACAAATAACCCCAGTGACACATCATCTAATGATATCTCATAAGGGAAAAATAAATTCCTTCCTGACTCCAAATATTGGCAATCAGATTACTCCCTGGATCAACATCCTCCCCATGTTTACTTATTTGGTATATCCCTTAGTATATATCCCTTAGGTATATATTTGGTATACCTTTCCTTACTAAAAAGAGTCCAACCTTTTTTGAGTATATCTATTGTATCTAACACAAGACACAAATTCTCAATGCTACAGTACATCCAATATGACCAAAAAAAATATATAGTTAAATAATTAACTGCATCTCTTCCCTTAAGTAAGGGTCATTTAGTTAAACTCTTTGGCTAAAGCGTTATAAGCCTGCAGCCACATCACTGCATGACCAGTATATGCAGGTACTAACGCTACCTGTGAAGATTCTCATTTACCTCTATAATGAAGAAAAAAATGTCTTAATTGTCTTCCATAGGTGCATGAAAAGACCTACTTAAAAAAATGGGGAGGAGTGAGCTTAAACTCAAGGAGGACTGGTCACTAACCCCCAAACAACTGTTACCAGTTGACAATTTCCAAACATACACAATCCCTGCAAGCTCTAACCCCAACACCCACTACATCATATCATATATATTTGTGTCAAAATGAGTGCTATTAGGTGTGATCAAATGTATACAACAAAAAACAAAACTTCCCAATGCTACATCCATTATGACCAAAAATATATCTATTGTATCTGCCATCACAGTCTCCATGGGTAATGAATTCCACATTGTAACTGCCCTTACTGTAAAGAACCTTTCCTTTGTTGCTAGTGAAATCTCCTTTCCTCCAACCATAAGGGATGCCCCCGTGTCATTTGTACTGCCCGTGGGATGAATAGTTCTTTTGAAAGCTCCTTGTACGTTCCCCCGAATATATTTGTTTATAGTTATCATATCCCCTCTTAGACTTTGCTGTCTATGCCAACCTCAAGGTCATTAATAAATAAGTCACATGACTTTGCATGGTAACAGGAGATACCTGCGATTACAAAGACCCAACGCTCTTCTCCGGCCCAACTCCGGTAATCACAGTTTCAATACTATGGTTAATTTAACCCCCGCAACATTTAAACTGTGATTATGGAAGTTGGGCCAGGGAAGAGCGCCCCTCCATAAGTGTGGGGCCTGGGGCAGTCGCACCGATGGCACCTCCATCAAGCTGGCCTTTATTGCTGATCTATAATAATAAAACCGCCTGGGTGTATGTCCATCAGAGCCATAGCTCCAACATCATTAAGCCCAGAAACCTGAAACTTTGCATGCATATTATGGGGACCCTGGGGGGGGGGGGGGGGGTGTACATTTTGGTTATTTTTTATTTTTGGATGTTCATTTAGTATTTTTTCTTCCGTTTTTACCTGCGCTGTCTCTGATTGGTTGTTCGCTCTCCGCGAGGCGGCTGATTTGTCATTTCCCGGTGCAAGGTCACTGATTGGCCTTTGCTTTGCAGGAAGGTATGTGATTGGTCGCTTCGCTGAGCTGGCGGCCTTCCGGACATTCCTTACGGGGAGAGCGTAGGCTGTGGGGGGTGTAAGAGAGGGAGGGGGTTTGCCTTCAAAATATATTCTGTCAGTGCAAGTACAAACTACCTCCCCTGCTGTGGGACTGCTCACTTAATTTAACACCATAGTAAATTCTACATAAGCTGCCAGTTCCAAGATATCTAGGTAAAAAGCGTATTGTTTTGAGGACCAGTGCTACGTCCCTCTGGTGAGGAAGCGGTTAACAGCCGAGATGGGCAAATCATTCGCACACATTCGCCGCGTTTCATCGCAGGCACGAATATCCAATGGGGCACATTCGCCACTTTTTTTTTATCGTGCGCACAGGACGAATCAAATGTATCCTAACATTCGCCGATCGAATGCTGTGGCTTTCGAAGAAGGGGCGGGGCAAAGCGAATTGGGGGTGGGGGGGGGGGGGGTGGTGCGTGGGTTTAGAGGCATTCGCCTGAATTTACAGTGCCAAATTCAAGGTCCAATATTCCATCGCGAATCGACTGCTGCGGAAACCACCGCAAAGAACCCGCGGATGGAAGTTTGACACGTTCGCCAACCGCAGGGATTCTCAACTCAGTCCTCGAGACACCCCCAGCAGTTCAGGTCTTCAGGGTATTCCTGCTTCCGCACAGGTGGCTCAGTCTTTGAACTGTGCTGAGGCAGACTCTTCGACTGAGCCACAGATTGAGCAACCGGTGCTGAAGCAGGGATATCCTTAAAACCTGTCCTGTTGGAGTAGAGAACCCCTGGTCTCACGGTTTCGGCTGTTCTCCTGCTTTGCCTGCGGGTAAACCACCCTCCTGTAAGAAGTGCACAAACGCTGCTGGTGGCTCATTGTCATACTCTGCGTCGCTTTATCTCCTCGCTTCCCGGGCGGATAAAGAAAGGCCGTTTCTCATCATTTAACCGGCCCGCATTCTGCCGTCACCAACGTGGCGCGGCCTCCGGCAGAACAAGGGTCAGCTGTGAGCATCCTTTCTGAGTTATATAAGCAGACGGAGAGATTTAGCAGTCGGTTAATGGCTTCATAAGCTGCTATTTCTTTTGGATCGCATGGGGATCCTGGCTCTTGCTTGTTAAGATAAAGCTGGGTTGTTTACCTTCCAGAAAGCAGGGTCATTACATGCTTATAAATACAGCTGTATGTCTGAGGTCACGTCATATAACCATACCCTTTATTACCAAGTCACATCACAATGCGATTAACCCTTTCTCCCCCCCCCCCCCTGGGTTCCCCTCTAAGCAACATAACATAGTGCTCTTTAGCGGGGGGGCGGGGGGGGGGGGACTCCAGTCCTTAAGGGCCACTAACAGGTCAGGTTTTCAGGCTATCCCTGCTTTAGCACAATCTGTGGCTCAGTCAATGACTGACCCACCTGTGCTGAAGCAGGGATATCCTGAAAACCTGACCTGTTGGTGGCCCTTGAGGACTGGAGTTGCCCACCTCTGGTCTGTCTGTAGGCTGACCAGATTTTTCAAAGTAGAAAACGGGACACCGTAAAAAATTATTTATAAAACAAATGACGTCACTTACAAATAAATATTATCCTGGTATTTATCTAATAACGTCCCCCACTTACACTGCGTTATAGATTTGTTTCAGTTTCCTAACATAACACAAACTCTCGTGTGGAGCAAAACGACGGTTTGGTTTATATGAACAAATTGTTTCATTAGTGTTTACCGAGACGTTTACAATGGTTACTCTTTGACATGATCGATCACATACACACGCAGTATTAAGTTCAATCAGGGAAAACCTAAAACCCGGGACATTTGAACGATTTTGGACACGCGGCTTTTAATAGAAAATCCACGACTGTCCCGTCTAAAGCGGTCACCCCATCTATAGGGGTTAATCAATAAGGGGGCGCGTTCATCTCCACGTTTAATTCTTAAAGATTTCTTCCCCACACTGCTTTAATGTCTGGTTATACCCACGTACTTGCTTCACGTTGCATGGCCAGGGACCAGCTTCGCATTGATGAGAAACAAAAGTTTGAAACAGCTGTCTGTGAGTGGGGTTACTGGTCATGCACTTCTTAAACCCAGGTTGCACAGAATAGCTGTGTAATGCGGCTGGCATCAGCTCATAGGGGTCTATGTTAAAATGAATCAGAAGTAAAGAGAGACACACTGTGCTCATTTGCATGCCATTACCCAGAATCCCTAGCTGCACTGGAAGCACTGTTTAAGCAATAATGGGGAAAGACAAGGTTGCAGAGCTGTCCGAGACGTGCAAATGTGCTCACGTGGTATTTGTATTTACTTCCTCACACTGTATAGCTGGATGTCTGTTTACCATGCTTTTTCAAACTGTGTATATTATTTCTAAAAAAATGAGCCCAAAACCTAAATAAATATGGCTGCTAATCCTCGCTCGAGACGTGACCTTAGTAGAATACGAAGAACCTCTTATCTGAGAAGGTGAAGATAAGACATGTCTACTGATCCTTTGTAGTCTGCATGGAGAACAGCTCTGTGCTGCCTGGTTGGAGGGGAGAAAGTGAGAATAAATCAGGATTTTCCATGTGAACTCACTTCTGCTGGCTTGGGGCTTTTTATATTCAAATTAAATTAACAAATAGATAGTTGGTCACCTGATTTAATGGGCATCACGTGGAACTCAGTTTCAAAACAGAACATTTGGGGAGACTGCACATTTAAACTGC
Source organism: Ascaphus truei (assembly GCF_040206685.1). Taxonomy (NCBI): domain Eukaryota; kingdom Metazoa; phylum Chordata; class Amphibia; order Anura; family Ascaphidae; genus Ascaphus; species Ascaphus truei. The sequence goes on from NC_134503.1 coordinate 18,157,276, forward strand.
AATAGTTCTGATCGGGTCACTATCGTACGGAAACTCCCATTGAATGTGTGCTGTTGTGTCTGATCGGCACTATTGAAATTTAATGAAGAACCGCCCCTATGTAGAAAGGTAAGAGTGGTGCAATTATGGTGCAACAACACTGCACCTCATGTCAAAGAAACACAGTCCTATTCATTTTAGTGGATTGTTTTTCTTCTTTATTCCATATGTTGCCATTTTAATGCCCCCGGAATTCCCACGCTTTTACCTTGTTACCGAGACCCCCATTGAGTTCTCAATGCGTTTAAGGGGCAGGTTCCATGTAGTGGGTGAAAACAAAATGCAACATATGTATCAAAGAAAACATTCAAATCAGTAGGATCTTTCATTTAATATATCTGGTACAGGAGGGTCTCGGGCATGCGACGGGTTCCGTTCGAAGGGCCAGCCGCAAAGTGAAAATCACCGGAAAGCAGAATCGCCGATTTTCGGCGTGTGCGCATGCGCAGACTGGCAATTCGCCCTTCTACACATGCGCAACCTCGGAAAACCCCTCATTCTGCGCATCCGCGACCTCGGGCCTGCCTGTTCTGCGCCTGCGCAGATATGGCGGCCCCCTTCTCAGTACCGCCGTATCACCAAAAAGCGGGGTGCCGAGAAGCGGGGCCTTGCTGTACTTTAAATGTTCAGTCCTGCCAGTGGCATACATATCATTTTTGTGGCCCCCTGCAAAACATTTTAAAGGCCCCCCTCTCTCACCTCCTCTCTATCTCTTCCCATTCTCCCCCTCCAACTCTTCCCTCCCCTCCTCCTCTTAAATCTCTCCCCCCTCCTCCTAACATCAATCCTACTCCCCCTCCTCTCCTCACACTCAATCCCCATCTTTCACTCAATCCTCCCCCCTCCTTGCCTTGTGGGCAATGTGGGGTGGCGGTGAGGCCCCAAGTTCCGTGTTTGTGAGAATCATCTTGGGCCACGCGGGTTTATGCAGAAGTTGGGCCCAACTTCTGAATGGGCCCAACATCTCGTGCCGACCATGACACGTGTTCACTGGCAGGGGAGGAGGGAGATTGGCGTGAGGGCCCGCAGCAAATGAGGCCTCAGCAGCCCGAGGCAGAAGTTGGGCCCAACCTGTGACCGGGCCAAACTTCCAGCACCGGCCAAACCCCCCTCCCTGTTCTCAGGCCTCTCTGCATGGCAGGGTTTGCAGTACTGTAGTTACGCCCGAGTCCTGCATAGCATAAAGGTGAACATGTTGAAGGGCTGCATATAGGTTACTGCACCTATATACAGTATAAGCCATTTGTAAACTTGTAATGTCTCCGTAGCAACCAAATATTTTGTCACTGTCTATATCTTAAACGATGGTTTGCAAACTGTACAAACAGGGAAATTACTGATCCAGACTTTCTTGTTAATTTGGCCATCGTTAGCGAGGGAGAAGAACAATAATATACTGTATTAGATACCATTAGAATGACATGGACCCAAAGAAAATAGAAACTAATTTGATTGAAGCAAATAAGAGAAAATTGACTTATTTTTAGGAAGCCTCTCTCCCTGTCTGCTTTCTAAGAATAAATATAACATACCTTCTCTCTAATGCATAATAAAAATAGCTTTATTTCCTATAGCGTTTTTCTCCCAATCGGACTCAGAACACTTCACAACTACAGTATAGTGCGCGGTGCATAAGATTCTTACAGACAGTCCCTGCCCAGATGAATTTACAATCTATGTTTTTAGTGTCTGAGGCACAGGGAGGTAAAGTGACTTCCCCAATACCATAAGGAGCTGATACTTGGCATTGAACCCAGTTCTAAGTCAGTGTCCTTGGGTATAGTCAGTGTCCCTACTCACTGCGCCACTCCTCCAGAAAAAAATACCCTGACTCCATTATTTTTGGATGCCAGGCACAGTATCACTAGTTATTATTTTAAATCGCTTCAACCACTGGATTACTTTCGCAGATGAAAAAAAAAAAAATGCTATGTTGGACTTCCCCTTTAACGCGCCTCTGTCAGCGATGGGGTTAATTGGGAGCGGTGCTTAAATAGGAGGGATATGTCAGCGACTTCGGAGATTCACACGGCAGCTGGCGCAGAACACTTGAGACCCAGCCAGCTGGGACAACAGCTGCACTTGTCCCCAAGAATTCAGGAACTAACGAAGACGATTGTCCAGCGTACTAATTATACCCTCTGTATCTGTTCCAGTTAGGAAGGGCCCTGTATCTGTCTGCTCTAATTAGCAATGTTTTTGCTGCTTCAGTATGATACATGCACGTCCAATTACCAGCTCCCCCCTTTCTCTCGATGACACCACAGAAATCTTGTTAAATTACGCACCTGTATCTGTTCTAATGGGACGTGTTTTGCTTACAGCCGCCTTGTGCCGAGTCTCTGTCTGCAAAGAGCTTTTATTTTTGCTGATACTAACTTTGGCAAGCAAACAGATTTTGTTACAACAAAAGGTGTTGTAAATAATAACTTTATTTCATATAATAACTTTATTTCATATAGCGCTTTGGTCCCAATGGGACTCAAAGCCCTTCACAATTACAATATACTGTAGTTCGCGATAAGCAGCACGGTTTATAGAATTATTACATACACAGTCTCTACCCGGTACATAGCAGTGGATTTCCAGAACCGCCGCCCCTGGCCACTTACTTGGTGCTGCCCCCCTGTCTTCTTCGAAATTGCAGCGTCACGTCACCAACATGACATCACGCGGCGTCTCGTTGCCACAGCGACGTGACATCGTGGTGTCATTTGACGCCGCAAGGAGTCGCCGTGTGATACTGCAGAATCATTTGACGTTACAGAAAGAAGATGGAGACAGCAGGTAAGGAACTTTCCAGCAAGCCCAAGATGCCAGAGAGCATGACCTCTGTATGGGGGCGGCACATTTTGCCGCCCTTGGCCCGGGCCTGATGGGTAATCCACCACTGCCCATAGAACTTACAATCTATATATTTGGCGCCTGCGGCACAGGGACTTGCTCAAGGTCACAAGAAGCTGACACCGAGAATTGAACCAGGTACCCCTGATTCAATCTCAGGGTCGTTGTTCTCAGCCAGTTCTTTACTCACTGAGCCGCTCCTTCTGCCCTATTTATATAATTTTGTGCAAACAATTAATTATGGGACAAGAAGTATATGAAGTTTTACTTGGTGAAGAACGTATGAAGAAGCCGGTAAGGGCTGACAGGAAGCGTGGTGCGGGTGCTGCCGACGGGGTGCTGCTGGGCTCTGTTCTGCTCTCTGCGTTTTTAGCTGGCAGAGTGGTCAATAGAGGGGCAAAAAACCATTGGCTATTGTTTTCCACCAACAGTTAATGGCATTGACATGGAAGAAACAAAGCAGGTTTTGCAATGTGTGTGAACAAGTCCTTCCTTAACCAAGACACACCTCACTTCCCATGATAGCCCTAATACAAGTGTTCAAAATGACTTATCCCGAAGGCCGTCCTGAACATTGTGGGGGCCGGCATGCATGGGGACATTACGATGTTCAGGAAACATCACGCTAATAATGCTCGTTTTCTAGATGGGCTCACATTGAGTAACCTGTTGAGAAACCCTGTGGCCGGGACCAGCACCCACTTGAATGGAAGTGGAGGGACCTTCAATGTTGTTGAACTTCCGTTCAAGTCAATGGGTGTTGGTGGTAACCACAGGGTTGCTACTACAAGCGACCACGTTGACATCAATCATCGAAAGCGTTAATAAAAAGAGAAGTTGTTATGTGCCTGACCCCAAATAAGTCTCCATTTATTTAACATTTTCTAAACGCTATTCTGACCATATTTTACACATGTATATACAATATTTATGCTAAAAGAAAAACAGAAAGAGAGAGGCTTCCTGACATAAATCCTTTCCTCTTTAGATCGAAAATGGAACCGTTAGTATGTCCATAATAAATTAGTGGTAATCTGGAGACGTAAATATAAAACAGTAGTTGTAATCTTTACCCCCAAATAGAATCACTTCGGCCATACCATATTAAAGAGTGGGGTCTCAAAGTGAAACTCTTTCCCCTTTGCACAATATAGTTCTAGAAACTCTGTGTATTGTCTTGTACAGAACTTCCAGCAAAAATAGCTTCACTGCCACTGCATTTTGATTACAGTATCATGGGAGTGGAAGAAACCATACCCCCTGTGACGGGCAAGGGTAACCAGGCTTCATAATAAAGGTTAAGCCCTCTGGTTGCCCTTGGGTCCCTGGCAGCTACCCAGCACTATAAGCCAAGGGCCAGGTATCTTTACATGAAAACTTTCCACTTTCCATGTTCCCTTTGCCCCAGACCCATGAAACGTGCTGTGTGTAAGATTTAGGTGGGATGTTTGGGTAAGAATGCAATTATTTTGTTTGCAGGAGTTGGGGGTCCGGAGCTACCGGCGGTACCTTCATTCTACCCGGCGTGCAGGCACTATTTGCCGGTACATGAGTAGAATTACACCGGGGCTGTCCAGCATCCCCCAGACTCCTGAGTTTCGAGCCCCGATATCCCAGTCCGAAGTCCCTTACAGTTATGAGTCTCCCCAATGTTCCCCACGTGTTAAAGTATATTTGATTAGGTTTGATACATTTCTTATAATGTTCTATAGGGCACCTGCGGGGACACCTATTTTAGTTTCCAGACTTGGTGGAGCAGGTCCTGCAGGTGGCAATGAGTTAGCAAGGGAGGATGCAGCCATAGAGTCTGCTCTCCTTTTGGCTAAAATAATATTTCCCGCGCACCTGGCTTTTCGAACCTGCTGGGCACGCTACTCCTCTGACGTCAGCCGGGGTCAAGCCCCTCTTTCTGATGGGGAGGAATTCCCACGTTCCGATTGGCTGCTCCTTCCCCCTCGGTTCTCGGGATAGCCCAGCGGAGTGTATGTAAGGTGCTGACCAAGAGAGGGAGCAAGTCCATCCACGCCAACCAATGAGGTGAGTCGATGAAGCTACGGCGGGCTTTTCAAAGTAGCTCTGTATGAAATAAGAAAGCGACCGGCTTCATTTGGAAGCCTGAAAAGTTTGCCTCGCAGAGACGAAGTCCCGTATTTTGCGCCCATGTTCTCAAAATAGAACAGAGCGGTCGCGGCTAGGAATTGAAGCCGAAAAGAGGACCAGGAAAACCGGGGGTATATCCCAGACAGGGTAAGCTCATCCAATCGGGCGCCCTGCACCTAGGAAAGCCTAGATTCCCCCACCCCCAGTAAGTGTATTTTTAACTGTTCCTTATGTATTACTTCTTGTTGTACAGTACATGGGTTTACCAAAATAAACCTGGTCTCCCGTGACACCCCCCACTTCAGAGTGCTGCTGTAGATAAAAAATATATGGCCATTATTTACGGGCATCAGTCACCATGTTTTAGGCCCATGTTTACTCAATGGTGCTACTCCAGGGACACCTACCATGCGGGAAGAGCCAATTCACTTGAATGGGCTGTAAATAATATTAATAATAACTTCATGCGGTGCTTTTCTCCCAATGGTACTTAACCGTTTCACAATTACAAACTAAAAAAACAAAACATTTAAACCTGTAAGAGAAAGGAAGTTCAAAATGAAATTATAGGATGAACAGAATACAGAATGGAAAGATAAGTATTAAATGTCAGACAGGTTGTGGTTCATGAATGATATGCCTTAAGCCTTTTTTTAAACATTTATTTATTTATAAAAAATTATTTATTTATAAAATATTTTACCAGGAAGTAATACATTGAGAGTTACCTCTCGTTTTCAAGTATGTCCTGGGCATAGAGCTAAATTTATTAATTTCCAGGGAGGGGGCCTCTCGGTTCATATGAGGCAGAGTTACAAAGAGTGGGAGCAACTGGCTAAAAGTTTGGGCCCCAAATTAAGTCAACGAGATTCTGAGAACTGCTAGGAGTTCTTCATCTGTGGACCGAAGTGAGCAAGTGGGAGTGTAGAAAACCAGGAGCTCTTTCAGATAGCTAGGACCCTGATTATATAGGGCATTGGATGTCGACAAGTCAACCTTAATACAGATTCGCCAATGCAGAGAACAGGTGTAATGTGGCAAGATCGGGTCTGGTTAGTTAACAACCTGGCCGCAGCATTCTGCGCCAGCGGCAGATCCCAGGTATAGTGCATTGCAGTAGTCCAGGTGTGAGAACCCAAAGGTGTGAACCATGGTAGGGATATTCCTCTGGGTGAATCAAGAGCTTAAACCTGGCTATATTCTTCAGGTGAAAAAATGAAGATTTGATGACAGCTGGTATCTAATGTGTCAAGCCACCATCAAGGATAACACCACGATTTTTCGCAACTCAAGTCTTGTCGTCATCAGACGGCTCCTCTGTTATATCAGGATTCAACCTCAACCAACTGGCACTCTTTCGCTCTAATAGCTCAGCTAGACATTTAGTGGGAACTGATAATGGGTCCTTAGTACCTGGTGTAAAGAACAAGTAGAGTTGTGTGTATCTGTATACCAGTGATAACCCAGGCCATATTGTGTGATAATGTCACCACGTGGTAGCATGTACCCTGCAAATAACATGGCAGATAAGATAGTCATGTGACACATTGCCAGGGCACTGATTCAGAGGAGTACCCTCCTGAAGATCTGCCAGTGAGAAAAGATTTGAACCAGCTGAGGACAGTGCCATCCAGTCCACAGAAATCCTTCAGGTGCTCCATTGAGATCCCATGGTCCACGATATATGCTGCAAAGAGGTCAAGGAGGACTAAGAATGAACAGTCACCGTTGTCTCTCGCCAGCAGGAGATCAGTAAGCACACAAATCAGAGTTGTTTCAGTATTATGCCATCTTCTGAATCCTGAATGAAATGGGTCATAAATATCAAGGGTGACCGACGAATTTCCAGTTGGGTTGCAACCACTTTTTCAATGACCTTCCCTAGCAAAGGAATGTTTCATACAGGTCTGTAGCTAATCATGCAGTCCGGTTTTGATGAAGGTCATATTACTAAACTGTGCTGGATGATGTTTTATGGAATAGCACCGCTTAATAAATATGGCCCTTAATCTGCGCCTATCAGTGCAATAGCTCACTTTGACCTTACTCTATGTGAGAGACTGTACTTTTAACCCGTCACAGGAGGCAGTAATGCACTGCAGGCCTCCCTGGCAGAGACGGGGTATATGTGCTGCACTGAAATCTATTATGTTATTAGGTACCTATGGTTTTCCTCATATAGTTGACTGGCTGATGATAGTCTTACAATTGAAATGGAACAAGGAGGAGCTACATAGTTACATAGTAGATGAGGTTAAAAAAGACAGATGTCCATCAAGTTCAACCTGTGCTAAATTTGGGGTTGAAACTTTACTCATAGAAGACAACACTCAAAGTCTTATTGGGAAAGATATTAGGTAAACACCCTTAAAAACAGCTGGTTACCATGGGAAAACAATACAAAATTGAGGAAATGATGCTAGTGGAAAAATTGAACTGCTGTCTGAAAAGTTCCCTTAGAAAACTGGACGACATTTGGGATCCATTGATCTCCTTGTAAACAGCTCATGAGCATAAACTATAAATATCCTAATTTAATTAGTTTTTCTCCCACCTGTTTGAGACATTGCATGACATTTCTTGGACAAAAAATATATGATTTTTTTTAAAAATGTACATGGGTAATGTAATGAATTTTTTTTATTTATGGAGTGCCAACAATGTACACAGTGCTTTAAAAAAAAAAAAAAAAGACAATACAATACATGAAATTTTAATACAATACGTGCAGCAAAATATCAGACAATAGGATGGGAAATTCCTGCCACCGAGACCTTATAAACTGAGTTTTAAGTACAAGATAACACTATGGCTATTATATTATGAATGCCATTAGTTAATTTTGGTCTCAGGTGGCTCTGCCCATATAATCAAACAATTCCACGTACCTGGCAATGAAGTTAACAATGTACTATTGTAATAAGCCTTCTTAGAAATAATCACCTTTAGAATAAAATTTTTACTTATTTGTGACCTATAATAAATATTGTCCCAGGATAACCAAACAATTAAAAAAATAACATGCTTCATTTCATCATTTAAAAACAGGCTTAAACAGCAAAATTAATTAAAAAAACAACAACTTTATTTCAACTTCAGCCAGTAGTAACATGCCTTTAGTTTAACTGGATTAATGCCTTGAGCTACTCATAGCCATTTGCTGGTACCTCAGACAAGGAGACAGGCTATATTTAGCTCAAGGTCAGGAGGAGGGTTATGTGTAGCACGAGACGTAGCCTGTGTAGCTATGTGTAGCTCGAGACCATGAGACGAGCTATGTGTAGCTCGAGACCGCGAGACAAGCTATGTGTTGCTTGAGGCAAGAATAAGGGCTATGTGTAGCTCAAGGCCAGGAGATGGACTATGTGTAGCTATAGGCCAGCAGGAGGGCTATGTGTTGCTTGAGACTAGGAGACGGGCTATGTGTTGCTCGAGGCCCAGAGACGGGCTATGTGTAGCTGGAGACCAGGAGAAGGGCTATGTGTAGCTCGAGGCTAGGAAACGGGCTATGTGTTGCTCGAGGCCAAAAGACGGGCTATGTGTAGCTGGAGACCAGGAGATGGACTATGTGTAACTGGAGATCAGGAGACGGGCTATGTGTTTGCTCGAGGCTAGGAGACGGGCTATGTGTAGCTGGAGACCAGGAGACGGGCTATGTGTACTGTAGCTGGAGACGGGTTATGTGTAGCTGGAGACGGGTTATGTGTAGCTGGAGATGGGCTATGTGTAGCTGGAGACGGGCTATGTGTAGCTGGAGATGGGTTATGTGTAGCTGGAGACGGGTTATGTGTAGTTGGAGGCCCAAAGACGGGCTACTGTATGTGTAGCTGGAGACGGGTTATGTGTAGCTGGAGACCAGGGGATGGGCTATGTGTAGCTCGAGGCTAGGAGAAGGGCTTTGTGTAGCTCGAGGCCAGGAGGAGGGCTATGTGTTGCTCGAGACTAGGAGGCGGGCTATGTGTAGCTCGAGGCTAGGAAATGGGCTATGTGTTGCTCAAGGCCAAAAGACGGGCTATGTGTAGCTGGAGACCAGGAGATGGGCTATGTGTAGCTGGAGATCAGGAGATGAGCTATGTGTAGCTGGAGAACAGGAGACAGGCTATGTGTTTGCTCAAGGCTAGGAGACAGGCTATGTGTAGCTGGAGACCAGAAGACAGGCTATGCGTAGCTGGAGAACAGGAGACGGGCTATGTGTAACTGAAACGCAAAAAAAGACGGTGCAAAAACAGCGCTAAAATTATATAATACCCCTAATGGGACACACATGTGAAATATAACAGTAAAGGCAGCCAGACAAATACTGACAGTACAGTCACGCGCCGACATTTTTCTTTTTCTCCTATGCTTTCCAACTGACTGTACTGTCAGAATTTGTCTGGCTGCCTTTACTGTTATATTTCACACATGTGTCCCATTAGGGGTATCATATAATTTTAGCGCTGTTTTTGCACCGTCTTTTTTTGCGTCAAGGCCAAGAGACGGGCTATGTGTAGCTCAAGACCAGGAGACGGTCTAGGTGTAGCTCGAAACCAGGAGCAGAGCTATGTGTAGCTCAAGGCCAGAAGCAGGGCTATGTGTAGCTCGAGGCTAGGAGACATGCTATGTGTCGCTCAAGGTCAAGAGATGGACTATGTGTAGCTTGAGGCCAGGAGGAGGGATGACAAACAGTCTTATCATTATGTTCTTTGTGATACGCAGCATAATGTCAGGAGGTTTATCGTCCATCATGGTCCTCGTCAATGATGCCATCATTTCAATGCAGAGTTCTGTTGTCTTGTAATCCACCTTGGAACGTAACAACTTCTTGTACAAGTGGGGGAGGGAAAGTCCACACCCATCAATTGATACTAATAATACCGTATTTGCCGGATTATAGGATCACCCCCCTCGATTCCAGACTCTGCTAACAGTAACTAGGTAATGCCACCAGCTGTGTTGCTGCCTTTGGTCCTGTGTAAGCTATTAAAACAGTAGCTGTCTGCGCATGCGCTCACTGTGTTAACCGGTTACACAGGAGTGGATGTGCAAACTGTCAGCAGCAGAGTCCAATTATAAGAAGAGTATGGACTTTTCAATATAACTTAATTGAAAAAAACCTTGCCTTATAATCAGGCAAAACCGGTAATAATAACTTCATATAGCGCTTTTTCTCCCAATGGGACTAAAAGCGCTTCATAATTACAGTATATCGTGTGCGGTACGCAGCACATAAGAATTTTTATAGACACTGTCCCTGCCCAGATGAGCTTACAATCTATGTGACTGAGCTGACACTGGGAATTGAACCAGGTTCCCCCTGATTCAAACTCAGTGTTATTGTTTACAGAGTCAATGGGACCTATTCTAGTAGGTTTGATAACCAACTCATCGTGGTTTTTGAGCAGTTCTCGCACAATTAGGCAAGGTTGCTATTCAGAAAGCCTTGATGAGTTGGCAAACTCGTAGGGGGAGGGCATTTTCCCGAGCATTCACGCTCCTGGCCAAACTCATTGAGCGGGAGCTGCCAAATACCAAAATAGAGCCATTTTGATAAAATCAAGCTATTCTAGTAGCCTTGAGAATCTCGTCGGGGCTCTGAAATAGCGAGTTTATCAAAGATTTCATCTCGCCACACCAAGGCTAGTGGGATGGGATCTGAGAGCAGGACTTAGGAAAAAATGCATTTTTCCTGCATCGGATTGATGCCGGAAGTCTCCGGAGCTATTACACATTAATATCAGCACCGGTGATCCCCGGCTTCCATCCTATGCAATAAAAATACATTTCCTGGTAGCTCCTTTCCTTAGCGGTTAACCGCTAGGGCAATGAAGCGGTTAACGACCAGTGCCGGTTTATTGTGGGTAGCGGGGGTGGATGAAGGTGTTATTTGGCCTATGGTGGGTGTTCAGGCCTTGCGGGGGGGGGGGGTTATGGGAGGGGTTAACCCCTTCATTACCTTAGCCGTTACTGCGGTTAAGGTAGTCTATTCATTCATTGCCAGTGTCGTTACCTATGCCCTCAAAGGGAGCAAAGATAAATCCAATGGAAAGGAATGGGCTCCCCCTCTATCCCCAATAACACCCCCTCCAACCCCAATAACACCACCTCCAACACATACAGTACAGTAATAGGCAAAATTACTATTATCCAGATATGGATAATAGCTCATTTTCCCATTTAAAATAAAACATTATCCAGCCAGCATAAATAAAGTAAATAAAACTTCTACTTACCCCTGCCAGGATGAAGGCCATCCTCATCACCGTCCTCTATGCCCATGTCCTCCGTGGCAGCGACAGTACAATCAAAATACAAACTAATGGCCACTAACCCCTTTATCACCGTAGTGGTTAGTAACTGCTATATTGATTAAGGGTTTAACCCCCCTCTCCCGCTACACACCCGGGAGGCCTAACCACCCTCCCCAGGGCAACTATCCCCACCCTCTACCCATTAAGTGGCACAGTGGTACATCATGCCCATATAATATGCCCATATATAACTATAGCAGTCAGTGGGTAACCTAAAAAATAAAACAGCACCAAAAAGAACAAAAATAAAAAAAAACTAGCACCTAAACAACACAACAATTAAATAAAACCAGCACCTAAACAACACAACAATTAAATAAACCAGTCACCTAAACAACATAACTATTAAATAAACCAATCAGCCATTAAATAAAAACAAGCCCTATAAATACATAATAATTAACTATGAACAAGAAACAAAAATACAAAACATAACAATTCAAAACAAGCATTTGGCAAAAAATGCATTGCCTGTCACTGTATTTATCTATACCCCAAAATGGACATAGATAAACACATTGGCAGTCAATGGGCAACCTTAAAAAAAAACCTAAAAAAACCCTAAAAAAAAGACAGCATAAAAAAACACAATTATAAAAAAACAAGCCCAATAAAAACAATTAGAAAAAACAAGCATCAAAAAACACAATTAAAAATACCAAGAATCAAAAATACGCATAAAAAAATATGCAATCAATGTTTTTCTTACTTTTGATGTCTTCCCCATCCGATTCCGAGCCCATCAGCAAAGCAGGAACCTCTTAACAGTCGACGCAATGATCCTCAACAGCCGGTATGTCCATCTTCTTCTTTATTCTTTCTTGTTTCTTCATCTGTATCTTCATCTGTGCTTTGTAATCCATTAAATCGAATAGGGTGGATGCTGTCCCGTCGGCTTCTTAAGCTAAAAGGAGATGGGGCAGGCCTTATATATGGCCTGTGATGTCACATTTTAGGGTCAGATGGTACAGCTCCAATACGATTGGATGTTGTACCATATGACAGGGTTCCTTTTTTTTTTTTAAGGATGTGATGTCATCTTCAAGGGAGGTACGTCACATCCTAAAAAAATGGCTGCCATCCCATGGTACTTCAACCAATCGGATTGTGTGATATACCACGTGGTAAAAGGGCTAAGTATTGGTAAAGAGCTTAGCTCTCCAATCTGTAGTTAAGGAACTGATGCGTATGTTAGTTAGTTCTCCAGAGGGAGCAAGGTATTTTGTTTTCATTCCTGTTCTGTTTTATGCCCTTTTGTTAATAAACCTGATAAGCGAACCCTATGTTTCCTGCCTTAATAGGAGAGAAGAGAGCCTGCAAAGTGACCGAGTTGTTGCAATACTGTATATATATATATATATATATATATAATGTAATATTGCCAGCCCCCTGATTCTCCCCTTTAGAAAATGAACAACAACAACACGAGGTTCCTTTAGTGGGGGCCCACTTGGCACTCATGGAACATAATAAGGGCATCCTAAGGGTTAAAGGCTGAAAACTGCTGGTTTAGGTACAGATCAGAAACATTTTCCAAAGCACTTAGCCACCATGGAAACATTCAAAGTTTAAAACATGATTGACAGGATGTGACATGCAATGTAATTCAATTCAAAGACTGGCTCATTTGCATGTGTATGCAACCAGTCTGGCTATGTAATAATAGTAATAACTTTATTTATATAGCGCTTTTCTCCCAATGGGACTAAAAGCGCTTCACAGTTCCAAAAAGGAAAAAAAAAAAGAAGAAAACATTTAAGGTTATTAGAGACCAAACACCAGGAAACTGTACGGCACTGTAGCTATTAAATGCCGGACAGGAAGTGGTTCATTCATTAAATGCCTGGGTAAACAGGTCGGTCTTGAGCCTGTTTTTATAGATTCCCAGAGAGGGGCCTCTCGAACTGTACGAGGCAGATTGTTCCAGAGAGTGGGAGCAGCGTGGCTAAAAGCTCGGGCCCCAAAGGGAGTCAAGGAGATTGTGGGAACTGTTAGAAGACTTTTATATCATGTTTAACCTATTTTGTTCTGTTACCAAAGAATAGGATTTAATGGTCTGACTTTATAGTTCTTCCCAAGTTTTTAGTTAATATTTTATGAGACCTCACAAGTCTTATTCAGAGTTCATCTTTAGAACAAAAGACTAGTAAAGTCTCATGTACTAAATAAACCCAAGGAGAATTCTCTCATTGACCAATTAAATTGTCAATCGTTCCTAGCACCAAAGTGTTCTAATGGCAGTGACATGTTTACCGGGCTAAATCTGGGTGATTGATGCCAATTTGAGGTTTGACTCGTTTCATTTATTTTGAAATTAATTACAAATTGCATTTCTTAGAGGACTCAGAATGGAGCAGTGTATGTCTGTTAATTGCCTTCTTTACCCTTATCCCAGCCTGTCCCTGGGATTTGGGAGGGATTTGATTTCCTCTGACTTCTGCCGTCTGGATGACACCACTGTGTGTTCAACAGGAGTTTGCACAGACAAAGCCCTCTCCCTCTAGCCTACCTCCACTGGTCTCTGATAAGGAAAGGGTAGGATAAGGTTAAGTTAAACATGTGATGGACAAACACTTCCACATTCAGTGCCCCCCTAAGAAATGCAATGTGTAATTAATTTCCAGGGAAACGGACACAAAAATAGTTATGGTGGGTAAAAAAGTGACAAAAACCCTCCACTGTTCAGTGTATAGCAAATAAAAATACCACTTGTGAGCACATCTGCATGTTTCAGGCAGGCCCATGTTAAAGAGGCAATCCAAGCAACACTTACATTATTATTATTTTTTAAATATATGCAACCTTTATTGAAAACGAATTACCTAACCTGCCGATTGATGATTCGTTCTCCCGTAATCGATCGGCAAAGATCCTACTTCCCAGGGTTGCCTTTCAGTTTCAATCAATCCTTCAGTCAGTGTAACTCAGCAGCTACAATGTATTCTTAAATTACTAAGGTTTGTTTATTGTTACAGTTTGCAGCTCAAACTGCTGGGAGTATTGGCAACAAATGATCACAAACAGGAAAGTGTTTCTAAGATCTTGCGCTGCTGGGAAAGTGTGCTAAAACCTGCTATAGAAAATCAAAGGGTGCTCAGTGCTGTATATTAAAACTCATTAAAAATGGCATTAAGAGTTGAATTAAAAAAAACGATGTAGAATTATCTAATACCTCAGAACTGATTTATTTAAATAACATAAAGCACACACCTGTAGGATATTGTATGGATTGCTCCTTTAAAATGGACAAGAAGCAAAAGGTGACACACTGGGAGTGTGTTACGCCGGTGCTGCCCGCAGACCAGACCCTTCCCCTGAGCTGAAGGGGGAAGTGGTAATACATGCACCCGCAGCAAAGGGAGCGTGTCCGGAGTGTGGTATGAAGCGTTGCCAGGCCAGGTGTAGTAAGGTAGACAATACTTGCCGGTACCGGTTGTAGAGATAGAGTGATGAATGCCTTGCCGAGGTCAGGGAGTGGAGAGTGGAGATAGGTCGTAGTCCAAGCCGTGTTCAAGGGGTTACCAGAGTGAGCGTTGTCCAAGGAGTGCCGAGATCGAGAGCCAGAGGGGGTAGTCGTACGAGCTGCGTCAGAACCTGTGAAAACACTGAGAGAATCCAGAAGTACTTCCATACAGAGACTATGTCGAGCAAAGACTGAGTGCAGAGAGGAGCTAGATAAAGCAGGAAGGTCCAATTAGGAACGGAGGCGGGACAGGAAGAGCTACAGGGAGACACTGCAGATTGGTGCAGGCATAACAGGCCAGGTGAGTCTTGTTGGTAACCTGAGTATGCTCGTGCAGTGTGCGGGGGCGGAGCCTGAGGTCCGGGGGACGGGAAGAAGAGTGTGCAGACTGAGCGTGCTCCGTAACTCGTGTACGTGCGTGAACCGAGCCAGTGGATGGTGCAGGTGTGCGTGCAGGAGGGCGTGGGCGCGCGCGGCGCTGTACAGAGGAATCGCCGAGGGGAGTGATCCCGCGACGGCGGCAGGGGCGGGGAGCCGTGGAGGCCGGTAAGGCAGGATTGTTTTGTGTGTCCAGGGGCACCCTGCGGGGAGGGAGTACTCTGTGTGAGGAGCGTGGAGAACGCCGATTCCTGACAGTACCCCCCTCTTCAGGAACGGCCTCAGGACAGTCCAAGAACGGTTTCTCTGGAAACTTTTTCCTGAAGGACTTAAGAAGAGCCGGGGCATGAATGTCCTTTGAAGGTACCCAGGATCTCTCTTCAGGGCCAAAGCCCTTCCACTGCACCAAGAACTGGAGCAGACCCCTGGATAGGCGAGAATCCAAAAGAGAGTGAACCTCGTATTCCTCGTTATTTTGTACAGTAATGGGATCCGGTTTACGAGTCTGATCCAGAAAGAAGTGACTGGAGATAAATGGTTTTAAGAGGGACACATGAAAGACATTGGGAATCTTCATACTGGGTGGTAGTTGGAGCCGGAATGCCACGGGATTGATTTGTTCACAAATAGGGAAAGGACCCAGGAACTTGGGTGCCAGTTTAGGAGATGGTACCTTGAGGTGGATATTCTTAGAGTAGAGCCATACCAAATCCCCTGGTTTGTAACTGGGCGCCGAACGACGACGACGATCGGCCTGTAGTTTCGACCTGCGGGAGGAGTT
The DNA here is from genome assembly GCF_040206685.1 of Ascaphus truei. NCBI lineage: Eukaryota > Metazoa > Chordata > Amphibia > Anura > Ascaphidae > Ascaphus > Ascaphus truei. The sequence goes on from NC_134503.1 coordinate 18,173,171, forward strand.
GAGAAGGGTAGACTGAATCCTGGACCATGCGGTTTTGAGGGAAGAAATGTGTTCATCTACGGCTGGTACTCCAGAAGGAATGTTGGGGATGGGAAGACATGTCCACTACGCGTGTTGAAGGCCGTCTTCCATTCATCCCCCTTCCTGATGCGCACCAGGTTATAGGCACCACGCAGATCCAACTTGGAAAAAATCTTGGCCCCCTGTAATTTATCGAACAGTTCGGTAATAAGGGGAAGGGGGTAACGATTTTTAATAGTTATCTGGTTTAAACCCCTGTAGTCGATGCAAGGCCTCAAAGACCCGTCCTTTTTCTTGACGAAGAAAAACCCAGCCCCTGCTGGGGAATTGGAGTGACGAATAAAGCCTTTCTTGAGATTCTCCTGGATATATTCATCCATAGCGTGAGATTCTGGTAACGACAAGGGGTAGGTCTTGGACTTGGGGAGGGAGTAACCAGGAACTAGATCGATTGGACAATCGTAAGTCCTGTGTGGCGGCAAGAGGTCTGACTGTACCTTATTGAAAACGTCCTGGAATTGATGGTAAAAGGAAGGTAGAATAACTTCGGGAACAGAGGTATTGGCCAGCAGTTGATGAGTCTCGCCTGACCTCAGCCTCCAGGAAATGGGAGCAGAGGAAGTCCAGTCAATGAGAGGATTGTTAAGCTGTAGCCAAGGAAGACCAAGGGTGATGGGTATCCCAGGAGCATGAATGGCATTGAGATCTAAGGTCTCCTTGTGCAGATGTGAAGACAGAAGCAAGGGAGCCGTCTCTAAGGAGATGTGGGCCGGGGTAAGAGGACGTCCATCGATACCGACGAGTGTGATGGGAACCTTCTTTCTCACTAGTGGTATGCGGTTTACCCTGGCGAATTCAAGATCCACGAAGTTTCCTCCAGCTCCTGAGTCAATGAAAGCGGCGGTAGAAGTCTTGAACTTATCGCCTGAAAGGAAGACTGGAAATGTAAGTTTCTTAGGGAGTTCATCTTTATGAAGGGGATGTGGAGACATTACACCCAGAGAGAGCCCCTCTGTACTCACTGGGTGTTCCCGTTTCCCGGACACAGTGGACACTCCCGAACCAGATGTTCCATAAATCCGCAGTAGAAACACAATCCCCCGGTGTGGCGGAACTGCCGTATCGGTGAACGGATGCGTTGTACCCCCAATTGCATTGGCTCTGGCAACTCCAGTGCAGGACGAAGAGGTGTGGTAGCACTTGGGGGAGCAGGAGTGCTGCTGAGAGTACTGGAGAATGGAACTTGAAAGTTATGGAAGCGAGTACGCTGACGCTCTGAGCGGGGTACCTGGATGCGTTGATCCACTCGGACGGCCAAATCAATCAGGACCTCCAGTTGATCCGGCCTGGATTGGCGAGAGAGTTCGTCCTTGATGGGATCTGCCAGGCCTTGCCAGAATACGGAGACGAGAGCCTCTTGTCCCCAGTTAGTCTCGGCTGCTAGAGTCTGGAATTCCACAGCATACTGTGTCACCATCCGCCGTCCCTGAATGATCTGGAGGAGAGAAACAGATGCCATCTCCCGACGAGCGGGGGAATCGAATACCCATTGAAACTCGGCTTTAAATGCCGGGTAATCTTGGGTAAGGTCAGAACGTCGCTCCCAAACCGGGGAAGCCCAAGCCAGGGCGCTGCCAGTGAGGAGGTTATAAATGTAGGCTACCTTCTTGCGATCAGTATTGTAGAGATGGGGGGCCATTTCAAACTGCACCTCACACTGGTTTAGGAAACCCCTACAATCTTGCGGTTCACCTGCATAAGGCTTGGGGGGAGGAATCCTTACATCTGAGCTGCTAACTGCGCTTGCCGAGTGGGGGCTTACATCTGGCGGGGTCGCGGTCGGTACCCTGTCTGAGAGTACTGCGACCTGGCGTGTAAGTGCCACAATTTGATCCGCCATGGCCTGGTTTTGCTGAAGCAGATTAGAGAGAAACTGCTGTAGTTCGGTCTGGTCTGCGTCTTGTGGGCTCGACATAATGTTACGCCGGTGCTGCCCGCAGACCAGACCCTTCCCCTGAGCTCAAGGGGGAAGTGGTAATACACGCACCCGCAGCAAAGGGAGCGTGTCCGGAGTGTGGTATGAAGCGTTGCCAGGCCAGGTGTAGTAAGGTAGACAATACTTGCCGGTACCGGTTGTAGAGATAGAGTGATGAATGCCTTGCCGAGGTCAGGGAGTGGAGAGTGGAGATAGGTCGTAGTCCAAGCCGTGTTCAAGGGGTTACCAGAGTGAGCGTTGTCCAAGGAGTGCCGAGATTGAGAGCCAGAGGGGGTAGTCGTACAAGCCGCGTCAGAACCTGTGAAAACACTGAGAGAATCCAGAAGTACTTCCATACAGAGACTATGTCGAGCAAAGACTGAGAGAGAGAGGAGCTAGATAAAGCAGGAAGGTCCAATTAGGAACGGAGGCGGGACAGGAAGAGCTACAGGGAGACACTGCAGATTGGTGCAGGCATAACAGGCCAGGTGAGTCTTGTTGGTAACCTGAGTATGCCCGTGTAGTGTGCGGGGGCGGAGCCTGAGGTCCGGGGGACGGGAAGAAGAGTGTGCAGACTGAGCGTGCTCCGTAACTCGTGTACGTGTGTGAACCGAGCCAGTGGATGGTACAAGTGTGCGTGCAGGAGGGCGTGGGCGCGCGCGGCACTGTACAGAGGAATCGCCGAGGGGAGTGATCCCGCGACGGCGGCAGGGGCGGGGAGCCGTGGAGGCCGGTAAGGCAGGATTGTTTTGTGTGTCCAGGGGCTCCCTGCGGGGAGGGAGTGCTCTGTATGCGGAGCGAGGAGAACGCCGATTCCTGACAGAGTGCTCATTTGCATGTCATTACCCAGAATCCCTTGCTGCAGTGGAAGCACTGTATGCTAAGAGATAAAGGGGACAGGCAGGCCTGTCTGACATATGAATGTGCTCACGAGTGGTATTTTAATTTGCAGAGAAATAAAACAAGTAAAATATTTGCTTTTAAGGCCTGTTACATTCATTTAAGAAAACAATGTTGTTACATTTGTAACACTGGTTCCTCGTGAACACAGACGCTACTGATGCTGTATATTACCTGTATGGCCCTCAGGAGCCTAAGCCTCCGCTAGGGGAGCCCGGGATACATATATATTCACAATATCTCGTGGTGCAATGCCTCCACCTGAACGGTCTTTACTGAATACCTGCACATAAATATACTTATACTCATATATATATATATATATATATATATCATATATATATATCATAAACATTACATCTTCTCTTAGGAAGTGTAACCCTTCCACACCACCGCGTACCCGAACACCGTGTCCACCGTAATGTCTGAGGCCCTTGGCCACTCTGTCCCTTAAGTGTCCCCAAGTGTAATCCCCACTTTATTAGGCGTGATCAGTGCCTGCTGAACCGGTATGTAGGTGAACGTACGGATACGATACCTGCCCAGTGCAGTGGCACCTGGGCCCTTAAAGGTTCTTCAAAAAGAATCCGCTGATCTCCTGTATGATATCTTGGTTTCACCAGCGCGGTGATCCGTCAGGGGCTATCCCACACTGATAATAGTCTCTCTCTGGAAGTGCAATAATGGGGGAGGGTCCCTATGCTAGGGCCTGTCCCTACAGCAAACACAACTACAGGGTGTCTCAGGGATTGTTTGGGGCCTAGGGGAGGTTACTGGCCTAGTGCAGCGGGTCACTGACCCCTGCACAGACACATGTTATCCCTAGCTCTTCCAGGCACCAACTGAAACCAACTGCCACTTCTCTCTCCTTCAACTGCCAGCGCGAGCCCCCTATTGGCTGCCTTGCACCATGTGACCCTAACTGCCTTCACTCTCCCTCAACTGCCAGCGCAAGCCCCCTCCCTCGCGCTAAACTGCCTTCCTCCTATCTCCCAATAGCAGCCGCCCTATTGGCTCCCTGGTGCCACTGAACCTAGCCCCTGTGCATGCTGGGGGCTGTAGTCTTGTTGGGAGCTATTCTCCCATTGGCCACCTCGAGCGCACCTCACCTGCGCATACGCAAAGCTCCGCCATGGCCGCCGGCTGCAGGGACTACTGCGCATGCGCAAACTACAAGGAGATGGCGGCGCCCTGCAACGGGAGCCGCCGGGAGTCCTAGCAACGCGGTCGCTGCTCCGCAACTGCCCGGCACCCGCAGCATACTCTCCTGCTCAGCCCCCCACCTGTCTGAAGTGTCAGCGGGTCTGCCGCTCGTCCCCGGCAGAACCCACGATCGCCCACGCAGCGGAGGTACAAGGGAGAAATCAGGGGAACACTACTACACATTGTTTGCAAAAGTGTTAGTTTTTGGGGGGGGGCTTGCTATATGGAATTGCACCTTTAATAGCACTGTCACTAAGGTAGACAAAGGCTGCCGTGCTTTCAATTTATTGCATCTCCAGTTTATGTTACTAAGTGGAGCTGCACTTTTAAACAGGGCTCTGGTTTCACAGCCAAAGTTCTGTAGTTCATTTTAAGAGGTTCTCAGAGGGGTTGAGCAATACAGTACGTTCATTACCAGTCAGCCCTGGCAGGCAGAAATTCCACAGCCTCCACTACTGCGGATCATTAGCAGCGGTGCTGAAACCTACATATGTTCTTAATTAATAAGTGCTAATGAAGCCACGTGTTTCTCAGCAACATGAATAAAGAGTGTGTGTGTTTGATATAGAGGAGAGGGGGAAGGGGTGAGAGCGAGAGAGAAGAGAATGAAAGTGAAATTCAGACTCCTATAGAGAGCAATACAACTGTTTTTAAGGTGCAATACCATTTTTCAATAGATATAGGCGCTCCGGTAAAGCGAAAGAACTCAGCCAATACACATGTATGCGGATGACACAATCTTATATGCACACAGCCCCTAACCTCTCTGACCTTGGACACGTACTTCAATCTGACTTTTTGAGACTTGAAAATTGGATTTCCCAAAACAAACTGTTTCTAAACACTGACAAGACTGTAACAATGGTATTTGGGGCCAAGGCTACATTTCTAAAGCTTCCAATGAAGGAGCTACAGATCATAACCAGCTCTAATACTATCCTAGCCCCTGTTACTCGTTTCAAATATTTGGGCATATGGTTTGACTCCCATTTAACATTTAGGTTGCATATTGATACCCTGACATCCAAAACCTATGTCAAACTAGGTGTTCTTTATAGGAACAAATCCTCCCTAAGTCTGCTGGTCAGAAAGCGCATCGCACAGCAGATGCTAATGCCAATTATAGACTATGGGGACATATGGGGCATGGCACACCAAACTCACCTTGGCATACTTGATACCCTCTACAACTCAATATGCCGTTCTGTTCTCCAATGCAACTACAACACACATCACTGCGAAATGCTCAAAGAACTAGATTGCTCATCACTCGAGTCTAGGCGCAAAGTTCACCTTTCCTGTCTTACGTTCAAATACTTTCTGGGCAAGCTACCCATCTATCTGAAGAAGCTCCTCACCCCTACCACATGCAGCTCTTATCATCTGAGATCAGACTCCAAAAGACTGTTCATGGTCCCAAGGTTCAACAAAGTATCCGGACGTTCCTCCTCCTCTTACTGTGCACCCCAGAACTGGAACAGTCTACCGGAGACTCTCACAGCCGCCACCAGTCTAAGTTCTTTCAAAACTAAAACTGTCCCACATTTTAATCTGGTCTGTAACTTTTACATACGCCTATAACATATATTATCTCTAACTGTGCATGCAATGCCTTGTATATAAGGTACTGTATAACCCTTTTCACTCATTGTAACTATGTATTTGTAACCATGTATTTGTCAATATAACTCTGTGCCGAGGACATACTTGAAAACGAGAGGTTACTCTCAATGTATTACTTCCTGGTAAAACATTTTATAAATAACTAAAATAAATAATTTTATCCACTTCTATAACCATTACAGTGTTTCACAATTTAAGAGGTGTTCCGAATCTTTAAGCAAGGAAGGGGGGGTCGCCGTGTTGGTCCTTTCTTCCATTTAGTAACAAGGGAGGAAGAGGGAGTAGGTGGTATGATTCCTTTTATTGGACCAACTAGTGCTGTAGTTGGAATGTACAAGCTCTCGAACGTCTCAGGGTTCTTCATCAGGTGTGGCAGAAATACAGAAACACAATATTATATACAGTGTTTGTAGAGGGATATCTGGTTGCTCTTCCTATCAACATCCATTGTAACCAGATCTCTCTCTTATAAACACGGTATATAATATTTTATTTCTATATTTCTGCCATTCCTGAAGGACCCAGTGAGGTTCGAAAACTTGTAACATATCATACTACTTGTTGGTCCAATACCTCGGTATCTTTCCAAATTTAAGACAGGCAGATTTTAAATAACCCAATGAATATGTCACAGGGCTCACGGATAACAGACGGAAGAGGGGTGCCTGAGATTCAGAGATCAGGGAGATGTAATCCTTTTTTAAGAAGCCTGTTCATGTTCCCACAGTAGATTAGTAGAGTATTGTGCATCATGGTTAACCACAGAGAAGAGTTGTAGTGGTTATAGAACTACATAAATACTGAGAACGTATCCAAACCATGTGGCAAACAATGGGAAAGGCAGCAGGAAGGATGGGTTACTGTAGAGAAAGGTATTAGCAGCAGATGGCAATGCCAATGTACGGCTCATTTGTAAGATCGCACCTAGAATACCATGTTGGGTGTTGATCTAAAGAAGGGTAATTCTAACAATGCGTCTTGTACATAAATAAAAATCTACAGACGTGGCAAGACCACATTTTCGGTGGTCGCGGTAGAGAAGGATTAATGCTGTGGGGTGTTCCATTGAGAAGCACGGACTCCCCGCTGCGTGGTGGACTTTTGCTTGTTACTGGGGACAGCGTGTCTTGCTACATCTGTACAGTGCTAAAAAAAAGGTGCTATTCAATGGCATTTAAAACCAGAGACATAACATATGCACTGAGCTTTGTCTGTGTTTTATGTTATGTCTCTGGTTTTAAATACATATTGCCATGCTCAGTAGCACTCCTCTGTGAAACTTATATGCTTATATATATGTTGTGGGTATTTTGGGGGTTCAATTTGAGCTTGTAGGTGTTCTGTATGCTATTCAATGGCACTTAAATCTATTCATAGATATTACTTTGACAATAAGAATATCAAGTGATATAATAATTTCTTAAATCGTGCATATATATATCAAATAATTCATTCAAGTGAATGAGTGAAAAAAAAAAGGGTCTAAATACAGACAAATTGACGTGTTGCAGCTTCAACCTTTAGTCTGGATTGCTTTCCCAATCCAATTGTATGTCAGATGTCCAGGTGATTCAGGGAGCGCGGGTACATGTGAATAAAAAACACTAGCAGATAGTGCAATTTGTATGTGAAGTGCAGGAGCTTCCCAGCGGAGCCCCAAAAGCAAATGTCGGCTGAAAGCGCCAGCGATCAGCGCAGCTGCTCCCCGGTGCAACAGTAAGGGGAAGAGAGTTCACAAGGGGGTGGGGGTTGTCCCTCAAAGTGCAGGGGAACCCCCTAAATTGGGGCACTGCTGGAGCCAGGATTGATTTTGCATCCGGACAGCATGATCTATGCCCAGCTGGAGGACCCACGGGGCAGACCGAGAGCTAGTGTGGGGTATAAGGAGATCAAGGACTAAGTGATCCAGTGAAGCCTGCTAGTAAATGATATACCCCTTCTAGATACATATCCAGATACAAGATAATAAAAAGGAGTGAGACAGGCTTCAAATAAATGATACACAGAATCTAGGTATGACATTTTATACCGGTACAGTTATGGGCTATACGTGTCATATTGCTAAACAAAGAATTAAGGCGCCATCTTTTGTACTCCCAGTGGCTTGATAGGTAAGAAGCTTACTACAGCCATTTATTATATTACATTAATATGGGACATATATAGGCTTCATTCGATGAAATGTTCACGTGATAATATTCGGTGGTGGTATATATCAGTATGATGCAGTTGCACCTGCATGCAGAAGATTATTTGGGTCAGTGTGTGGTTGGGTCACATTTATTAATCAGGTCATTGGAGTTGTGGTTTTGTTTTAAGCACACAGATTAATGCCACTTCATGCCTGACAGGGCGAAAAAGGGAAACAACATGAATTGCATACACAAACGTTGTCTAATCTCATTGCAATATGGTTGGCAAGGCAACGGCCCCATGGTTTAAGGTGTGCAGTTTTAGATTTGTAGCTGGTAGCATTGCAGCGATAAAATGGTGTATAATGGGTGTTAAATGTATGTGTGATCCATGGAATCACCTGTCGGGCTGGACCATTCTTCAACCTGAGGTACTGTATATTCCATCCCTCAATGGGCAGCCATTTTACATTGTCCATCATTGCACTGACGTGAGGCAGGTATCCTGCAACATGCCACCGCCCTCAATTTACAGTGAAGGAATCTGGTGATAATAATAATGATAATTATAATAATAATACAAGAAGGTTTAAGTCCTAGAGTACAATAACATGATTACTAAATTAGCAGAGGTTCCTAAATGAGGGATGGTGATAGTGGCCATTTTGTTTTTTTGTTCTTTTTCCAATGAGGCAATCTGCAGTCGGCTGACAGGGGTGTACAGCATGGCTAAGATAGATCATATTCCAGCCATATAATAATCCTTGCCATATAATAATAAGTAAGTATGGGAATACTGGTTCATAGTATACTCTCTACATTTATGCTATGGCTTAGAAAAAGGGGGACAATAAATGGGAAGCTGCAGGTAACATGACTGACCAGTATAAGGAACAGGATTTGAGGGTGAAATCTCTTTTCCTCCGACCTTAAGGGATGACCCGAGTCCTTTGTACTGCCCTTGGGATGAATAGTTCTTTTGAAAGCTCCTTGTACTGTCCCCAAATATATTTGTATATAGTTATCATATCCCCTCTTAGACGCCTCTTTTCCCATATAAACAAATCTAATTTAGCTAGCCTCTCCCCATAAATCAGATTATCCATCCCCTTTATTAATTTGGTTGCTCTTCTCTGCACTCTCTCTAGTTCAATAATGTCTTTTTTATGGATCGTGCCGAAAACTGTACTCCATATTCAAGGTGTGGTCTTCCTAAGGCTTTATAGAGGGGCATTATCATGTTTACTTCCCTTGGACGAGGAAAGTAAACATAATTGGGTTGGACAAGAAAGTTTGGTGTTGGATCCAAGTGTTACTGGAACTGATAAAACAACCGAGGTCACGTTGTTATATGGATGGGGCGAACGTACATGCAGTGGAAATAATTTTGCGGTGGGGTTGGCATGGTGCCAGGGACCACAGGGACAATGGGAAAGTGGAGGATAAACAAGGCCATGGGAAAGTTAGAAAAGGATGGGTGGATATGCAGCAAGGCACTCAGAGTTGCAGAAGGCAATACCAGGATGGCTTTGGAAAGCTGGGATACACCTGTCGGATATCGGCAATTATATATTTAACATGAACATGCAGGAGGGCGTAGAGCAAACAATCGCCATGGCCTAGGACAATTAAGGGAGTAAATCTCCTTGGGCGGGGCATGTGGTGGGCCCGCCAGGCTGGGAGAGACCAAGAGTTATAACGATACACAATATAATGGTGCCCTCATTGGGGCTGGTTGGAATAATTAAGCCACCTCTGGTATGGGCAGCAGTGGAAGTCACTAGCAACGGCAATGCCACTGGGGGCTCTGTACTACAGTCGGGCTCCCTGGTATGGGTAGCAGCAGGAGTCACGAGCTACGGCGATGCATTTGGGGGCTATATGCTACTCTGGCCTGCCTGGCAGGTGGTAAGGAAGAGTTGGTAAAACTCAGGTTAAAGTATAAATAAAGCCGTGGCCTTGTTTTTTCCCCATACACAATATGTCTGTCGTTATTTGGGGGGAGGGGGCGGAAGGGACAGCTGGGCTCCTAAAGCACCAAGGAAAACGTAGTGGTGTGTCTAGGTATTCTTTAAGTCACCATCCCATGTTGGAACTACCAGAAGTGCAGCTGGTTTGGCTGCATCTGGGCCCACTATCTTTAGGGTCTCATCGACCTCACGTCGGAACGTTGTTCCAGCACTTTTTTTTGGCAGCCAGAATGATGTTCTGGCATTTCTAAAGACACCCCTCTCTCCATACCCCCTTCCCAGGACCCTACCGGTGGAGCATGGCCTTACGCAACGGCGGCAGAGGGAGTCCACCAAGGTGGTCCTAACACGGAAGTCAGGCCCCACCGGAAGATGGACCAAACTTCCGCAATCACCGCCTTGTTGGGCTCCCACCGTCACTGCCGCGTAAGGCCCCGCTCCACAGGCAGGGTGCTAGGGGGTGAAAAGGGCAGTTACTTATACCGGGGCTCACCAGTGACCAGTTCCACACCTGTTGCCACCTATGTAAAAAGAGGGCAAGGTAAATAAGAATGAGAAGTTTGATGATAAAAAGGACTAAACTGTTCCTCCTGTATAGATGCGCGGCGAGATTTGTGCACACTTCAGTATAAATCTTCCATACCTTCATTAGATCAGTTTATAAATGCAGTCTGGGTAATAGAGTTTGATGATAGACACATAGGGGGCTGAAGTCTCCTGACTTAAAAAACGGCAGCACAAACTGAGGCCAAAAAAATCAGCACCAACTTTATTGGAAAAAAAGTCACATATCATATTTATTCTATTTGTTAACTCAAATGCTATATATATATATATATATTTGTATTTATTTTTGCACCAGTTTTAACATAATCTTGCTGTCTGGAGACGGGATAAAGTCCTCTCGGCCACCAGCTTGGTGATGGTTAAATAAAGTAATAAACTAATGAATTAAGACATTATGGCACAGATTTATTAACCAGTGCTGTGCCTGAAAAAAACAGACAGACACTTTAAGAAAATAATTTTTAAAGGAGCAATCCAAACAGGCGATTTGTGTTTGCAACATTTTTTTTTAAACATGGAATTGAAGCAGGGGGTCTCTGGTGCTGAGCCCTATTCATTCCAGCTCTAGGGACCCCCTGTTCCCCGAGATACAGACCCCCAAAGGGGGTGCCGGCATCTCCTGTAAGTTTAAATCCTCCACGTTACGTGGGTCAATACCTGCACCAGATGACGTCGCGGTTTCCTATTGGCCCGCAGGGCACAGGAGCTCAGAAAAGTGGCCATTACATGATACCTGCTAACCGAACAAGTGGCTACTGGCACCCCCTACAGAGGTCTGTGTCTGTGGAAGCAGGGGGTCCCCGGAGCTGAAATTATGGAGTTCAGTTCCAGAGACCCCCTGCTTCAATCCTATGTTAAAAAAAAAAAAAAAAAAAATTGCCAAAGAAGCCGCCCCGCTTGGATTGCCTCTTCGAGACTTTTAGGCCTAGATCCACAAACTCTTGACTTAACAAAGCATTAACTTAAGTGCCGGGCCCAACTTCCAGCGCCAGCAAGCCGGGCCTCGGGACCGTTATTTCGGCTCTTCCTTCCTTTCGGCGGCCCTGCCTGTCACTGATTTTGATAACAATATGTTATGCGCCCGGAGTTATCGGAGCTCTCTGGATCTGGGCCTTAGGGTGTCTGTAACCCCTGTGTGTGTCCAGCAACACAGAACATTGGCCTCCAACAGGTTAAACTCCTGGGACATGTGGCTATCTCAAGCCAGTGAGAGGGCTGGTGCAGGAGGAGGAACTATGAGAAGGAGTGAACCTTAAGTGCTGGAGGCAGCCATTTTGTGAGTCAGAGCTGCATGGAGCTGAGAGAGTGAAGTTGCTTGCAGAGCCATCTACCCAGAAGGATGTGCATATGCCTCACAGAGAGCTGGAAAGTTAATTGAGTGGTGAGTCACAGCACAGTAAGCCAGGGCACAGTGAAGCACTGCGGAGAGTAGCTGCAAGCCCAGAGGACAAGTTCAGAAGACAGACAGCTGAAGGAGGGAATCCCCCTGCAGTTAAAGGAAAGGGTAACATTTACACTTATCTTTGTGAAGTACAGGCCTGCAACTGACATTCTGATCAAAGAGCGCCAACGATACACTAGTGTCACATAGCCCTGCCTGGTCACCCAGGATTGGGAGGCCGGGGGAAATGACTGTACCATACACTTATATGCACAATGCTGGTTTAGGCTGGGAGGTTAACAATTGTTCTGTGTATGTTATGCAGTGATCAGAATTATAAGGGTCATGTGGGTATTACAAATCTGTATTTTATGCCTGTTTTTTTATCCTAAACTGTTATACATATCCTGCTGTGTTGTCCCCCTACTTATTGGCCCCACACACGTGTGTGTGTGTGTGTGTGGGGGGGGGGGGGCGTTATTATATTGTACGGACCCAGGCCCCCCCATTATAGACTGATATAACCACGTGCTTTGGGGAGTTGTTACTATCTGTGCCTAATCATTTGTTTTATAAGACCGTTTATAAACTTTTCTATTTATAGGCAAATGGTTGTCAGTCTTTTTTCTTTGATCATTTGTGTTAACTAATTATGCTGCACTAATTGCCCAACGAGATAAAGAACTATAATAACTATAATCTCTTGTTACAGTGGAAGCACTGTATGCTGGGAGATAAAGGGGAATAGCAGGGTTGCTGAGTAGAGACGGGCGAATCTGCCCAAATCTGTTTCCCGGATTTTCTCGCATTTTCCGCCCCCAAAATCCGTTTCGCGGTGTAAAATCCGTGGACGGCTTTGGTCTGTTTTTAATCCGCGTGGTTTTGTTAAAATCCGCCGTTGGATACAATCCGTTGACGGATTTGTAGAATCCAACCCGCGGATTCAGCAACCAGTGGTTTCTTAAGAATCCGCCAACGGAATCCGCGGCTTGGAGTCGGCAAATCCGTCCACGGGTTGGGCAATCCACGGAGTGTATTGGTAATAATAATACAAAATTCGCAAAGCGCGAAGAGCCCCTTTTTTTTTAGATTGATCCGCGGACCGAAATAACCGAAAGATCCGCTGCGCATCCAAACCCGCCCCCAAAATGGGCCGGTCTCTATTACCGACCTGTCCGAGGCGTGTGAATGTGCTCACAAGCGATATTTTCATTTGATAGACGTACTAGAGAGGATTAGACACACATAGGACCTGAAAGAAGCAGTCCCCCCCCTTTTTTTCTTTTATATAGATGGGAAGCAGGGGGTCCCCTGAGCTGAACCTCAATCATTTCAGCTCCGGGGATCCTGTAGTTAACAGGATACTTACCGGGAAAGGTGCCACCATTTACTTTCTGGTATTTAAATCTCTGCTTTCTTCCGAATCCAGGGGGTGCATAGGAGAGATTCAACCAAAAATATAAACCGAAAAACAAATCTAAGTGTAGATGTAATAAAGTTTGTGAGTTTATAGGAGTAACTTGGCTCCTCTGTGTTGCCTACTCACCGTGTGACAGGCTATATGGGCATAGCCAAAGCTTAGGCAATCTGTTCTCAAGTATGTGGATCGACTTGTTGGTACCTCAATGTATTATATAAAGTCCCGAAAAAAAATTTTTGCCACTTGAATCACCACACCCATCACGTTGGTTGTAGAGGGAGCGCCTACATTGTTTTCACCTTATTGTTTGTATATTTAAATCTTTGCATCATGCTGGCCAATTGGAAGCGGCATCCTATTGCAACGTGGGAGATTTCGTCTCCCCCTGGTGTGATGGATGCTATCCCAGAGAAATGAAATGAACACAGTTCAGCTTTGGAGCCCACCTGGGGGCACAGAAAACACGAGCAGGGGTGTAAGAGACATGTGCAGAGGTACATTTAATGGAGACCGATTAGGGTGAAATTATATCTTGGCTTTATTGAGCCTGTTCCTTTATCCAGGCAAAACATACAAAAACAACAAAATAACAAACCCCCTATCCCTTTGTAGGGGCTAACTTACTTCCCCAGACCCTATCTGCAAAACTGGAGGGATATTCCCATTACCAGCCTATCACCCCAAAGTCTCAGAAAGTACCTTAAGCAGGTGGCCCTCCATGTCAGTCTCTGGCAGGTTCCTGGGTCCTCTGTGTCCAGGAAATATAGGTCTCTGGGTGTCTGGATGTCTTGATCTCAGCACAGCCTTTTGCTCAAGACAGTGTCTGTGTGCAGGCTTCTCTGATCTCCTTCTGTCAGCCCTAATGTGAGCTAAGGAATCTCTCTCTTGTTCCCAATAGGAGGCTTTTCTTACAGACTTAATTGGCCAGATGGAGTCTGGTTAATCGCCCGCTGCACTTAACCAGATCCCTGCTGGATTTTAGAGATAGTTTCTTTAACAGTGATAAGTCCCTGCTACAAGGGGGGACTGCGTTTTTAAGAAAATAGAAAGTTTGCTTGTGGCCCCGGGGGTTAGCCTCACTCTGGGGTCCAATAGGAAGCTGTGGCATCATCGTGAGCTGACATTTCAGCTTCCAGTTTGGTGACCTCGCTGCCATCTTTTCACCTCTGTGGGAGCCCATGGTTCATATAAAGGTAAGGGGAGGTGTGCTGCTTTATAAAAAATTTTTTTTTTGTTTTCTACCATGAATTAAGTAAAAAAAACCTACTGAATAGGTATTCCACTATCCCTACTGGCTTTATAATGAATTAAGTAGAAATATCCATGTTTGTCCTGTTGTGATAGTGAAGAGTAAATAAGTACTGCAGTATTAGGTGATACCTTTTTTATTTGGACTTACAATAGATATTATAAAACAGTAAGCTGAGGGGAGCGAGATCTTCCTGGGAGGGGCGCGGGCGGTTGCAGAGGCCCTGCGCTCTTCCCCATGGCATTTAATTTTAATGCCGGGGGATCACGTGAGGCCTCTGCAACCCTCAATTTACAAGGATTCAGAAGCGTGGTTTTGCATCGCCATGGCAACGCGGCGTCAAATGACGCCACGGGGTCACGGCGTGACGTCACATGACCCTGTGACGTCATTTGACGCCGGAAAACAAGGTAGGGGGGGCGCGAGCAGCATGGGAAGCAGGCAGAGGGGGCGCAGCGCCAATAGTTTGCGCACCCCTGTTATAAAACACACTTTCAAGAGATTTCTCTCTTCCTCAGGTCAGCAATACAGTATCGCCGACCCGAAGAAGAGAGCAGAACTCTCAAAAGTGTGTCTTATAATATCTATGGTTAGTCCAAATAAAAAAGGTGTCACCTAATACTGCAGTACTCCTTTTATTTTCTAGAAACAGCTTTTATTTGCCTGTTACAGGAACAAAGAGACGAGGATCTTTTTACAGAAAAAAAAATTCCTGATGTTTTAACCCTTTAAGTATGTTTGTGACCCTAAAGCAACAATTCCCACCAACAATCTAATATTTTTTCTTTTACCCTCAGGGGGCACTTAACGAGTGCAGAGATATTACATTTTTTTTTATACTTTTGCTAGCACTTGCGAGGAAAAACAAAGATGGCTTTGCGCTTACTGCCATGATCAGGATTGATCGCACTACCTGGGATCGTATAATCACTAGCAGAGCGCAAGGGTTTAATAAAGTGTGCTCCTTTTTGGGATTCCCTTTTCTCTTTTGTGTGTTATTATACGCCTTTATCCCAGAGCACCACCCGCCCTTAGAATGTGAGGTATTCAGCTGGTTATGATATGATATTCAGCTGGTGTTCAGTGCGGTATCTCTCCGTTTGTTTTATATATATACCGGTATATACACACACACTCACACACATATACACATACACACATATATACAAATATACACATACACACATATATACACATACACACATATATACAAATATACACATACACACATATATACACATACACACATATATACACACACACACTCACACACATATACACATATATACAAATATACACATACACACATATATACACATACACACATATATACAAATATACACATACATACACATATATACACATATACAAATATACACATTTATAGAAATATACACATATATACACATATACACACATACTGTATATACACATACACACAAGCAGCAAAACTTGCTTATTTAATACAGCTCTAGTTCTAAATGTGGGCGTTGTGGGTGAGAGGAGAACCCCTTATCACAGTAGCTGCAAGACGGAGAAGGCATACTACCCATGTTCTTAGAAAGCACGAGCGCGGATCAGAAACCCTTTTGCTAGTTTTAAATGTATATAACTTTTATATAGAGTTCTGATAGTATACTCTGAACTGTACAGACTTTCCAAACACAAATCTCTTCGACAAAGAGCTTACAATCTAATTTTGGTGCCTGAGACACAAGAAGATAAAGTGACTTGCCCAAGTTTACAAGGGCAGCTGACACCGCCATTCAAACAAGGTTAGCCCACTTCAAAGTGGCATCACCACTAAGCTATTCCTGCTTCAGCCCATAATATTCTTTCTGCAAACTCTTTAGTGACCTGCGAAATTGGTGAAAATACTATGGAATAAATAAAGTGATTTTTTTTCTGTAATTCTTCCTAACGGCAGTGACGCGTAAACCCGCTCAAAATGCTTCTGTCAGAAGTCCCGGAGAGATTAGATATACCGAGAAAAACAACTAGAATAATACAAATAAAAAGAATTGATAAGGTGCAGATCAGTAGGAAAAGGAAAGAGATAAGACTTGGCTGTAAACTCACTTTATATCTTGTCTACGAGGCCTCATGCTTACTCCATCTCATCCGGCCTAACGAAAAGTCAGAAGAAAAGGCCATTCTTTGTGCTCTTTACAATTCAGCTGTGGTAGCTCACAGCAATAGCACAGGCTGGGACTGGGACCGACGATATGCTATCCGGATTTTATTAGGCAGACTTCAAAGAGGATTTAAATCAATTTTCAAGGTTAAAGTTCCAGTCCTACTGTATCCAGTCCAAACGTTTAAGTCTTTGGCTCCCAAACGGGCTGCCGTCTGATAGGAAAAGGGTTAGAAGTGTGAGCCTGTTAAAGCTGCAGTTCAGGCTCCCGTTTTTTTCGGGATTTTTTTTTAACTTCAATAGTTTCATGTGGGCAATCTCTACTTACCTAAAAAACTGCATAGCTACCGGTCAATTCGTTCTCCGTCTATTGATCGGCAAAGTTTGGCGACATCTTTAAATATGGGGAATGTAAATCGTTGCTTTAGGAACAAGCATGCTTGTTAAAATAGAATACAAGAAAATTGGTCTTTCAAAGTTGTTTTTTTTTTTTTAAACAGAAAAAGCTAAAAGTATTTTTTCTTACTGCAGAACTGATTTATTAAAAAAAAACACACATGCAGGATACTGCCTGAACTGCAGCTTTAAATTACATGGCAGAAAATGGTACAGGTGCGCCGACGAGTATTCTAAAATTTGCCTTAAACTTGCTTTGGAAAATCTGGGGCTATCACCAACATGACTCGGGTACATGCTGCAACATTTCAGTGACATTTCTGCAGAGACTAATGGCCCATCGGATTAACACAACAGGGGTCCCTGGCAGTCCCATTCAGTTTGAAGAATGGGACTGCCAGGGACCCCCGCTGTTAATCCGATGGGCCATTAGTTTGTCTGCAGAATGTCACTGAAATGTTGCAGCATGTACCCAGCATGTAACCAGCATGTACCTGGGTCTTGTTGGTGATTGCCCCAGATATGTTAAAGAATACTCGTCGGCACTACAGTATATGTAAAATTGTAATCTTAATTCTTTAAGAAGATTGTCCTATTAAAGTCTGTGGAACCAAGAGATGTACGTAAAATGATAATGATGATGATGATGCCAACTTTGAGGTTGATCCTACTGAAGTTTATGGCAGAAAGTGATGTACTGTATGTAGGATTATAATGCTAAGATTTAAATGGTTAGGACTACAGCATCAAGTGAAGTACGTTAGGTGGTGATCCAAACTATTACGATGTTGATATGATTGAAACTGTTATCTATTCAATATATATGCCGTTTCCCTTGCTGGGGAATTCATTTGCCCCATTAATTTGCATTGAATTGATCTGAACTCGTTTCTGGTGCTGGGAGAGACCTTTTCAGAGCATATTGAATAGGGACCTAAGAGGGACAAAGAGAAAGAGAAGTGCAGGGTGGCAGGCTCAGGGGAATGTTGAGCAGGTACTTTACCACATAAATGGTGGTGAATTCATGGAATAGCTACCCAACAGATTGGGTGGAGGCTAATACAGGAAAGGATATAAAAAATGCTTGGAACAGACACTAGGCTATCCTAAATATGAAATAAACCAAAAAGCATCTAATGAGGTCAGAGGAGGTTTCACAGTAGATAGGGGTATGGGCAGACTAAGTTGGTCAAGTGGTTTTTATGTGCCGCCCATTTCTATGTTTCTGTTTAAGGTTACACCTGTTGTCATACAGTCATGGTGAGCTGAGAGTTATGAATGTTACATATTCCATGGATAATTCTAACACTCGCTTCATTTAAGCATTACATCTTAGTCCTCTCTCACTATACATCTGCCAGACTGTTCTGCCAAGGATGTCTTCTGTCTACCCCTTGTGAATCTAAAGTCATCTCCTGCCTAAAACCTGTATCACTCACTGCCCCACACCTCTGGAATACCCTTGACTTCAATATCCGACTGGCACCCTCTCTCTCCCCCTTTTAGACCTATCTTAAAACACCCCTCTTTAACAAAACATACAGTATGGGTAGCTCCACTGCCTGATACTATACATCTTATATGCACGAACCACGACCGCTTGCAGACGCATTTACCAGAACACCCTACTACTGTCTCTGTAAGTTCTCCATACTTACCGCTTCGATTTTAAGCTCTTTGGGGCAGGCATTCCTTTTCCTATTGTTACGTTTATGCCATGTCCCCATAATGTGCTATATTACTATGTCACGTGTATTACTGCTGTGAAGCGCCATGTACATGGATGGTGCTATATAAATAAAGATATACATACATACATACATCAGAAACATAAGTAACACCAACACATTACTTTAAAAGATTTTATGATAAGCCTTTTCCATGGAGCACAGAGTGTTTTAAGGGGTTAATAGTAAAAGAAGGGAGGCTACACTTCTCTTTGTTTGTTTCATATTTTGCTTTCCAGCTCTTAGACTATTTATCCTGGACCACGCAGAATTAAACAGATTATGTGGACCATTCATTTTCCCGTGTAAACTTGATAAAAGCTGGCTTGTTGGAGGGCCGCCCGCTCTGTCTCTTTGGGTGGTCTTGTAATGGGTTCTTTACCTGGCACAGCTCTCTGAGCTGTTTTATCATGAGGTTTGGCCCACATCCTTCATGTCTTTCTTAAAGAGTATGTCCAGGAATAAAGGATACTCTTCCAGGGATTACTCCAAGGAGGAATAATGCGTCTAGAATTGGAGTCTCTGGGCATAGAAGGCTTATGTTGACATAAATAATTGGCCAATATTGAAACGGTCTCCAGATAAAATAACACAGTCTATTGGAATTGCGATTGAATTTTATGATGATGGCTTTGGACTATTTCTTTTTCCACAACTAGATATCCAACTGTAGTTGTAGCTTTGGATCACCTCGTACTTGAGATGGAGTTTAGCTCCGTTACAAGAGGACTACTGAATCCAGAGCCAAACAAATGAGACCTCAAATCACTTGAGATAAAAAATATATATATTTTAGGTCAAAAATGCACAACGTATTCCAATAAAAAAAGATAGAGAAAATGTGGATTACCTTCTCCAGGTGATAGATCTCATGTGCTCCAGAGGTTAAAGGTTCTAGCTACCTTCACTGGTTGCTGCAATAGTGCAGAGTCCTTACAAAAAAAAATGGTGCCTACCTAGGCTGTTACAAACAATAACTATGACCATTTACTGCTACCAGTGCCTGTCTGCAATGCCTTTCGATAGTTTGTATCATTTTCTGTATGTACCTTGGAAAATCAGAACTATTGAACACTGTTCTAAATACATTACAACAATTATCAATTGATCAAGGCTTTCCACCAACAGTTTATTTTTAATGTTCACTAAGGGATTTTGGGTTATGTTTTCAATTAATGCATTGTCACATGATTTTCTTTTCAAACAGTCACCTCTGTGTCTCACCATCGGGAGATCATTTAGCACACAAACCAGAGCTGCTTCAGTACTATGCCGTCTTCTGAATCCTGACAGAATAGGTCATACATTTCATGGCTTGATAGATGGTTTTCCAGTGGGGTTGCCACCACTTTCTCAATAACCTTCCTAGGTTTGATACAGGCCTGTAATTTGCCATGCAATCCAGATCTAATGAAGGCTTTTTTTTAGAAGAGGTCTGATGACTCTTACAGTACCTTCAGCGTTTCGGGAAAGATCCCAATCTGCAAAGAGCACAGGACTACTTTGGCCGATTACATCACAGCTTAAGAAAAGGCGTGTGGGGCCTGGGTCCAAATCACAGGTAGTGGGACCCAAGCCCTGGATTGCTTGCATAAGGTTTTCAACATCCAGATGGTCAAAGCTAGTCCATAAAGCCAGAGAACCTGCATTTTCCTGCCTTTAACCCTGGCACTTGATAGCACAGTTGGGATCCCAGCCCGGATGGAGCTTACTTGATCAGAGAAGAAGAGAGCAACATCATCAGGACTGTGAAAAGGCTTCAGAGCCTGCAGACATGCTGGTTTGCAGAGCCACTCCACGGTGCAGAAAAGCTGAGCTGGTCTATAGTCCGCTGCCATGATCTCACGTAACAGGAACTCTGACTTCTTACTAATAACTGTGGACTGGTATTACATTATGTGGTCAATCAGTGTCAGCTTATCCTCAACTCTGCAAGACTTCCGACACCGCCATTCAAGCCTGCGACCCTTCTTCTTCAGTAATTTAATGGGGTCCTGTCTTTACACCTTTTAGGGTAAAAAATGTGAATTAGGTGGGTCAATTGGCCTTTTCAGGTGTCAATTTATGTGTTATTCATTCAACTGCAATAGTGCTGATCGGGGCCTATTGCATGGAAACTCCAATTTGTCAATTGGAGTTTCTGTGTGACAGTGATATTCAGATTAGTTATTTAGTATCAACCCTGTATGAGTGTGGTTGAGAAATTGTCTGTATTCCAGATCTTTAAGGAGACCTGTCACCTCTCACTGATATGAATGTATCTACTGTATGTCTTTATTTATATAGCACCATTCATGTACGTAACATTTCGCAGCAGTAATACATGTGACATAATAATATAACATATAATGGGAATAAGCGCTTGAGACATAACAGTAAGAATAGGAACAGGAGTCCCTGCCCCAAAGAGCTTACAATCTAAGTGGTAAGTAGGGAAAACTCAGAGACAGTAGGAGGGTGTTCTGGTAAATGCGGTTGCAAGGGGCCAATCAGCCATGGAGCTACCCATATACTTCGTTAAAGAGGTGTGTTTTAAGATGGGTCTTAAAGGTGGATAGACAGTGTGCCAGTTGGATATTGAGGGGGATGGCATTCCAGAGGTGTGGGGCAGTGAGTAAGAAGGGTTGTAGGGGGGAGAAGGCTTTAGATACAAAAGGGGTACAGAGAAGACATCCTTGAGCAGAACGCAAGAGTCAGATGATGTATTGCGAGAAATTATGGCTGAGATGTTAGGAGGGGCAGAAGAGTGGATGGGAATTTAAAAGAGAGGATGAGAATTTTGTGAGTAATATGGGATTTATAGGAAGCCAGGAGAGGGTTTCAGCAGGGGAGATACTGAGACAGATTTAGGAGTAAAGTGATTCTAGCAGCAGCGTTTAGGATAGATTGTAGGAGATTACAATAGTCGAGACAGGAGGGAATGAGGGCCTGTGTTAGAGTTTTAGCATTAGAGCGATAGAGGAAAGGGTGAATCTTTACAATGTTACAGGGGGAAAAACTACAGGTTTTAGCTACACTGTGAATGTGAGAGGAGAATGTGTGATGAGTGAAATGTGACACCTAGGCAGCGTGCTTGTGATACTGGTTGTATGATAGTGCTTCCAACAGTAATGTACAGTACAAAGGGGCAGTAGGGTCGAGATTGGGAAGAAGTATGAGGAGCTCTGTCTTTGACATGTGTAGCCAGGTTCCCCCCCCCTTGTCTCCCGTGGTCCCCTTACCTTCCGTTTCAGCTGCGCATGGGGGGGAGGCTGCCAGGAGACACCCGGTGTGCCAGAGTGGCAGGCGGACCCAGCACAGTTGCAGAGAGAGGGAGTCCGTGGCGATCGGGTCGTCGGAGCGCTGCGGCGTACCCGATCAGCGGGGGCCGCCATATTGATTGGTCGCGCATGCGCAGAGTGAGTTAGCGCATGCGCATTGGATCTAGGTGCGGCAACCATTAGGGGCAGGCTCCGCACAGGCCTACAAGTCCCAGCAGCCTCTAGGGCTGCTCCTCATGTGGGCTGACAGCCAATAAGGCTGCAGCAATCTCAGCAGTTAGAGAAAGATACATTTGGCGTGCATGGCCCTCGCGCTGCCAGTTGGAATCAGGACACAGAAGGGGAAGGTAGGGCTTGGGTGTCAGTGACTCCCAGACTAGGCCAGATTACCCCCTAGGTCCAAATTAGGCCCCACGCACCTATTTGATTGTGGCTGCTTCAGGGAACGGCCCCAGGTGGGGACATGTTCCCAGTAGCCTGATACTAGAGGCATCAGCGAAGGCGCCGGGCGGTGACTCACAGCCTGTGATCAGGGACCAGACCACCTACGTTAAGAGACTCTTAAAGGTGAGACCCTCCTAATGTAGTTCACCCCACGCAGAGGCGGACGCCTTCAAAGACGACGTCGCTGGATCAGCGAATCCCTGTTGCTAGTCGGCCGCACTGGGTACTGGAGTACCCGGCAGGTACCACAACAAAGTGCACCAACGGTTCACAGGTAGCGCTACCATACACACTTTTGGGTGGGCCTTGACATTGGGACAAAGGACATCAGGGTATTGGTGCCACGCACCCTTTGTACTGTGGGCACACTCATTTGGTGTATTGGGGTTGGGTGTGCTATATATACTGTGTGGTACAGGTTGCCGTTATATACAGTATGTGTTCAGTAAAACCTGTTAATACATACTTGTGTTGTGAATACTGTTAGTATTGGTTCCTATGAGAGGATCATCCCACTGCACTGGGATCACTCACAGGTGGAGGCGCTGCATCAAGGCGGACAAGTGACACCCCAGGCTCCCAGTGGCGGAGGCTCAGGCCTTCTGGTAGCCAAACAGGTAACGGCAGTACCAGTAGTCCCATTAGTCAGGGGGAAAGAGGGCTACACACGTTCATTTTGAGCTAACGGAAGGGCTATTCAGGATATAGTGGAGAGACATTCAGATACTTTGGTCTGTACAGCAGGTGTAAGGTCAGGGGTTAAAAACTACATTTGTGTGTCATCAGCATAGAGCTGATATTTGAACCCAAGAGATGTGATAAAGTCACCTAGAGAGTGTGTATAAAAAGATAGGAGAAGAGGTCCCAGGACAGACTCCTAGGGTTCACCCATAGAGAGATCAACAGAGGAGGAGAATGTGTTAGTAAATGAGAAACTGAAGATATGATGGGAGAGGTAAGAGGAATCCAGGCTAGAGCTCTGTCATGGATGCAAAGAGTATGGAGAATGTGAAGGAGAAGAGGGTGGTCCACAGCATCAAATGCTGCAGAGAGGTCAAGTAATATGAGCAGAGTGTAATGACCTTTGTCTTCATGTAGATTATTAGTTATTTTATTTTAGTGAGGGCTGTTTTCGTGGAGTAAGCAGTATAGAGGCCAGATTGTAGTGGATCCAGGAGAGAATAGAAGGTAAGAAAATGGAGCAAGTAAAGAACACAAGGCGTTCAAGGAGTTTAGAGGCAAAAAGCAGGATGGAGAGAAGGCGATAAATAGAGATACAGGTCGGATCAAGCATGTTTTTGAGCAACGGTATAACTGTTGCATGCTTGAAGGAGGTGGGAAAGGAGGAGTTGAAAATATGTGTGATTGTAGGGATTAGAGTAGGAGCGACAGGCTTGAGGAGATGCGAGGGAATGAGGTCAAGAGGACAAGTGATAGAGGGAGAAGAGGAGATCATCACTGACACAACATCCTGTGTGACAGAGCAAAAAGAGTAAAGGAAGGCAGGAGGAGAGTATGGAAGAGGAGTTGTAGAATATGAGGAGGATACAGAGGAGACGTCTTGACGAATAGGATCCACCTTTGACTTGAAATAGTCAGCAAAGTCATGAGGTGAAATGGAGGAAGAAAACAGGTAACAGACGGTGGTCTGAGTAAAGAGTCAAAGACAGAGAAGAGTTGGCGTGTGTTAGACTTGTGAGTGATGATTAGTGAAGAAAAGTAAGTTTGTTTAGTCTGAGAGGGCAGAATTGAAACAGGATTGTATACACTTGTAGTGGAGGAAATCTGCAAGAGTGATATTTCCTCCAGAGGCGTTCAGAGGAGCAAGTGCAGGAATAAAGAATGTGTGTGTCGCAGTTTAGTCATGGTCTGGGGTTAGATGGGCGAGAACGTCAAAGAAAAAGAGAGGCATGTAGATCACTGGGTGGAGGATAGGGCAGAGTTGTAGTTCATGAGCAAATTGTCAGAGTCTATAGTGGAGCAGAGAGAAGAGAGAGAATCGCAAAGCGCTGACTGATTCGTAGTCAGTTCCACTGATTTGTAGCACATGTGGCGTCATAGACTTTAATGAAGTCTTTCTCATCAAAATCAGCACTTTTCCATTAAAAAGACTATCCCTTTTTTGGAACAGAACACTCAAAACATGGAGGTTGACATCTCTGTTCAAGTGAGTTGAAATTGAGCAACATCCAGCCCATTTCCATGTTCAGGGACACAACTGGTTCTTTTAATCCTCTCTTCTACATGGGTCCAACATTCTTTCCTCTGCAATGGGCTTCAAAACTTTACAGCCATTTAGGGGACCAACAGAATGGAGTGCTGGAATAGAGAGGTTGTGATTGGCTGGTTGTTGTTAGTTATGGCCGGTTCCCCAGATGCCCACCAGCAGTGAGTAATTAAACTACTGGAGGTCTACGCTGGACACATTCCCTCTTTCTGATCTGCGGCTCAGACTTTGGGCAGGAGACCATGCTCTTTTTCCCGGCGCTCTAAAGTTTTCTGCTGAGAAAAGCAATGACCCTCTTTATAACCCTCAAACCACTACTTAAATGAGCACGTAAATAATGTTTCCTGACCACGTATGGCGACTCCGAGTCTGCACTGAGATGTTTGCACAGGATTTCAGTCTGATATTGATGGGGAATGGCAACCTTGAGCGAACACCTACACTGCGAGAGACAGAGAGCTGGAAGGGTTTCCCACCAATGAAGATATATATATAAAGATATATAGAAATGAATAGACGATACTGTTCTGTGGCTAACGAAATGCTTATTATTCTTGCGAATAATTTCGTTAGCCACAGAACGGTATCGTCTATTCATTTTTAATTATTAAAGCTCGGCTAACACGGTACTGATACCTCTACATCTATATAACACATACTGTATATACACATATATGTGTATATGTGTGTATATATATATATGTGTGTGTGTGTTTTTATCTCAGTAACTTTATAATTAGGGAAGTATAAGCTTGGTGGTAATGGTACCTGCTTTGGAATGAAAGAACCTGATTCTAATTCCAAATCCAGCATTTTTAGAGAATATATCAACAAAAGTGTGTGTGTGTGTGTGTGTGTGTGTGTGTGTGTGTGTGTGTGTGTGTGTGTGTGTATGTAGGTTACAGTGTTTCCTATAAGAATGTCTGTTTCATGCAATAAAGGAGGAAATCACTCTTGACAGTTTTGTAGCACATGTTGCCATGATGTGAATGTATTAAAATGAATATATTCTACAGTTTAAATTTTAAAACAACTGAACCGCAAGTGATACAAATGTCTCAAATCCTGTAATTTGTAGAATTGAATAGCGATAAAGTACCTGTTTTAAATTATAATCTTTGAAGTCCTTTCTAAGGCCTGGGACATGGTGCAGGGAGCGGCGCTGGGCAGCGCTGACGCTCATGCTCTCCTGCTCGAGCAGGAGCTTTTTCGTGTGCCTGCATGAGCGTCAGCGAGCGCGCTTGTGTGCCGGGTGGGAGGCGGGGCCTGGAGGCGGAGCGGGAGGCGGGGCTAGTGCGCCACGTCACGGCGCCGACGTCACGGGCTGCCATTGGCTTTTGGCAGTCACGTGACCGGCCCTGCGCTTCCCTCAGCGGGAAAACTTAATTTTCTTTGTCGGCTGCAATTCCACAAGCTTCCGTACGCCTGCAGAAGCGCCGTCTAAAGCCGCGCCGATAGGGATAATGTTTCCCCTCAGCGTGGCTCAGCACGGTCTTTTTGACCATGTCCAAGGCCTAAGGGTCATTTTATAGACTTGTCTGAAAGCATCTTCAAGTAATAGACAAAAAAAAACGGAATAAAAGCACGCCAGAAAGTCAAAATAATGCAAAAAAAGTAGATATTTTCTGTAAAGAAAGCGCAGTCGATGTTTCGATCAAACATGAGACCTTCATCAGGATTGGGAAAACAGCATTGATTTACTGGTGTGCTGTTATAATATTATTGCTAATTGTGTATTTAGAAATGTACACACAGCTTTATCACCCACTTATTTTCTGTGCCTGTATTTTTGTACTTTCTGTGGAAAATTTCTATAATTGTACTAGGATTTGAATTTGTATTGCTATGAGCAGTGTCAAATACAGCTCCACCCCCTTATAACGCTGTGCTTGTGGCTAAAGAATCGCATCGCGTTATAAGCAGATCGCATTAGAAATAATGTACATTTGTATGCATTGTACAATAAAGTATTTAAGATACCAATAATCTTGTTGTAAAGTAATCATAAATACTAAAATTGGGAGCCACGCTGGCATCGCGTTATAAGCGGATCGCGTTATAACGGGGTTGAGCTGCAATACAGTAATTCTATATTATTAGAACTTAATGCACAATGTATTTAAAAAAATCTATACAACAGGCAAAAATGTCGCCAATATGTATTCCCGTGTCTTCCAACTGAAGATTTGAATGCCTCCGGTTTAGCTGGGGTTTGAGAAGTGGAAAGACATAGGTGGGATTCTATACAAGTCCTCATGTAATTGAACATTAAGCATAAGGGAATTTAGATCAGCAGAGATAGCTGGAGTGATCACGTGACCCAGAACTTGCAGAGTTCCGGCTCCACAAAAGCACTGAAAAGTTAATGAATTAACATAGACATCTTCCCACAGGCACAGGGAGATTCTTCTTATCCCTGCACTGTGGGACAGGCCTGTGATTCAGTGCACCTAATGGACTAACCAATACTAACGCCCCCATTTAAGCTACAGTACAGCTAAAGGTGCTGAGCTTCAACCAATGTGAGGAGACAGGCAATGGAGCTCTCCTCTTATAGCAGACATAGGTACTATAGTTATAGCTGGTTTCCAATAGGTACAGGATAGAAAAACTAGGCACAGCACCAGCTGAATAGATAATGTTAAGTCTTAAGGCCATATTTACTAAGCAGTGCTATTGCATAGTACACCATCCAGTGGCGGAAGACACTTTATTGCCCATTTAAGTGATTGGGCTGGAAGGATACTTATTGAATATTAACACTTAGTAAATATAGGTCTGGGGGGAAGATTCATGAAGCGCCACGTACTGGTACTAGATTAATCTGCCCCTTAATGTTCTAAGTCAGCCGTTGTCTGTGATCTCTCTTCTTTTTATAAATCACCATTACTTCTTCATCTCATACTTTGCTATCTCTGATGATATTAATGAAACAATATCGGAGCACATTTTACTCCAAGGCTCGGATCAGCGTGCTCGGGCTCAGACCGAAAACATGGCAACACCTTAGTTTTTTGTTTCCCATTTGGCTCTGATCTTGCAAGATTTCTCCCTTCCTGGTATAAAGCTATCCCTCCCTTGTTATTTGGTATTGGCCAGTGGGAGGGTGAGGCAGGGTAGAAGTGTGAGCAGTGAAGAGGCTATCATTGAGAGAGTCCGATAGGCAGAGGTTAGCAGAGAGAGAAGCACAGAGGGGCAGAGACAGAGAGAGGCACATAGGCAGAGGTTAGCAGAGAGAGAAGGACAGAGGGGCAGAGACAGAGAGAGGCACATAGGCAGAGGTTAGCAGAGAGAGAAGCACAGAGGGGCAGAGACAGAGAGAGGCAAATGAAGAATGTAATTATTACTTTTATAATTTAATGATCTATATTAATTACATTGAATGAATAATCTGGAATTTACTTGTAATTAGGCACAGGCAAGCCACAAACTTGGACCAGTCGAGAATCGTTCTATTTGAGTTGGGTAACAAGGTCATTTTATTTCTTTAACACCTCATTATCTACCATCTGACCTGTCTCCTATCAACCTAACTCAACTGTACAAGTCAATTACTTGCAGTTGCTAACATGAGTTACAAAACACCCTTACTGGTTGGCTTATCTAATACAAGTACTTCATTTAATAAGTACTTAGGCATACAGAATTTGAGATAGCATTATCTGCCCTGTCATTAATCCACCAGCGTGTACACAAACAAACACACACACACACACAGTAGAACTGGGCACTCGCAGGTCTTCTTCAAAAGATAAGTGGTTTATTTTTGTCCGTGATAAAATAAAAGGTCCAAAGCGAGGACCGAAACCTTGATCCGAAAAGAAGAACTGCAAGTGCCCATCCCTGCTATTTGTGCCTACAGTATATTCAACTTCAAGCTTGGAGAATTAGGTGAGGCTTCTGTGAGTGCCCTTTTATATAGTTTTACATTTACATAGTAGATCAGGTTGAAAAAAGACATACGTCCATCAAGTTCAACCTATGCTAATTATAGATAACAGATACTTTATCCTATATCTGTACTTACAGTATATTGATCCAGAGGGAGGCAAACAAAAAACCCCAGTGATATATAATCTAATGATATCTCATAGGGGGGGAAATAAATGTATTTTATTTATTTATTTATTTATAAAATATTTTACCAGGAAGTAATACATTGAGAGTTACCTCTCGTTTTCAAGTATGTCCTGGGCACAGAGTTAAGACAAATAATACATGGTTACAAATACAGTTACATAAATGAACAGGGTATACATTATATACAATACATTGCATGCACAGTTAAAGATAATAAATATTATGGGCGTATGAAACAGTTACAGACCAGATTAAAATGTGTGACAGCCTTAGATTTGAAAGAACTTAAACTAGTGGTGGATGTGAGAGTCTCTGGTAGGTTGTTCCAGTTTTGGGGTGCACGGTAAGAGGAGGAACGTCCGGATACTTTGTTGAGCCTTGGGACCATGAACAGTCTTTTGGAGTCTGATCTCAGATGATAGGTGCTGCATGTGGTAGGGGTGAGGAGCTTGTTCAGGTAGCTGGGTAGCTTGCCCATAAAGAATTTGAAGGCAAGACATGAAAGGTGAACTTTGCGCCTAGACTCGAGTGATGACCAATCTAGTTCTTTGAGCATTTCGCAGTGATGTGTGTTATAGTTGCATTGGAGAACAAAACGACAAATTGAATTGTAGAGGGTGTCAAGTTTGCTAAGGTGGGTTTGAGGTGCCAAGCCATATACTATGTCTCCATAGTCAATAATTGGCATTAACATCTGCTGTGCGATACGCTTTCTGACCAGGAGACTTAGGGAGGATTTGTTCCTGTAAAGTACCCCTAGTTTGGCATAGGTCCTGGTTGTCAGGGTATCAATGTGCATTCCGAATGTTAAGTGGGAGTCCAACCACATGCCCAGGTATTTAAAACTCGTAACAGGTGTTAGGGTGGTGTTAGTGTTGGTTCTAATCTGGAGCTCAGTCGGTGGAAGCTTTAAAAATTTAGTCTTGGTCCCAAATACCATTGTTACAGTCTTGTCAGTGTTTAAAAACAGTTTGTTTTGGGAAATCCAGTTTTCGAGTCTCAAAAAGTCAGACTGAAGTACGTGTTCAAGGTCGGAGAGGCTATGGCTGTGTGCATATAAGATTGTGTCATCTGCATACATGTGTATTGAAGCTTCCTTACAAGCTGTGGGAAGATCATTGATGAACACTGAGAAGAGTAGGGGCCCCAGAACAGAGCCTTGCGGGACGCCACAGATGATATCCAGGGGGTTGGAGTTAGAGCCTGAGATGGACACATGTTGGGATCTACCTGATAGGTAGGACTGAAACCAGTTTAAAGCATGCTTCCCTATTCCAGAGCTCTGGAGTTTGTTAAGCAGGATAGCATGATCAACAGTATCAAAAGCCTTTGCAAAATCTAGGAATACTGCACCAGTGAGTTGACCCCGTTCCATTCCACACTGGATTTCATTGCAAACTTTTAGCAGGGTAGTTATGGTAGAGTGTTTGGGGCGAAAGCCAGATTGGAATTGGCTAGGGAAATTTGTCTTGGTATAGTAATCGCTTAGTTGGGAGTGGACACATTTTTCCATGACTTTGGATAGGATTGGGAGAAGGGAGATTGGCCTGTAGTTTGAGACAGTGTTTTTGTCCCCACTTTTGAAGATTGGGACAACTCTAGCAGTTTTTCAGGTCTTAGGGATATGGCCTGCAGACAGGATAGAGTTGACTATGGAAGCAATTGGTTTGGCAATGGCTGGGGCACCAAGTCTTAGGAACCTAGATTGTAGTAAGTCAGGTCCACATTGGCTGCTTAGTTGTAATTTGAGGAGCGCTTGTGTAATCTCCTCTTCAGATACTGGGCCAAATTGAAAATTGTGGGCAGTGTTGGGAGGGGGTGGGGCTATATGGGTACTCCCAGGATGAGATTCAGGTTTGTGGTTTGGGTTGTGTTTAGCTAATAAATTAGTTGCACATCCCACAAAGTAATCATTGAATGCATTTGCAATGTCGGTGGGGTTTGTCAGGGTAATTTCCCCCTTAGTGATATTACTTGGCTGTTGATGGTTAGAAGGCTGGAATATGTTGTTAATAACCTTCCAGAAGTTAGCTGGGTTTGATGTATTCTGGAGGAGATTGTCAGAGTAATATTGTGCTTTTGCATGCCTTGTTTGCCTTGTGCACATGTTCCGCAGGCATCTGTAGTGATTGAGATCCTTGGTAGTGCCAGTTACTTTGTGGCTTTTCCACAAGGTATCCCTGAGCTGGTAGAGTGCAATAAGGTCAGGTGTCACCCATGGAAGGTGGGCACCCTGTACCCTTATTCTGCATAGTGGAGCATGGGTATCACAGAGTTTTAAGAACTCGGATTGGAAATAGTCAAGCACAGAATCAGGGTCGGGAATTAAATCGATTCTGTGCCAAGGGCAGTTGGTAAGGTCAGCCAGAAACTGTTGTGGGTTAAAGTTTCTAAATGTTCTAGTGAGGAGAACTTTAGGGCTTGATTGGGGCGGTTTAATTTTCCTTACACAGTACACTATTGCATGGTCACTGAAAATGTCAGGAAGGATGCCAGAGGATTGGATTCTGCTGGGATTTGAGGAGAGAATCCAGTCAAGCAAGGAATGGTTGTGCGATTTCAGGTTTGTTCGTGTGGGTTGGGAAATGAGTTGCGATAGGTTAAGCAATTTAATTTGTGTGTGGATTTTGTGGTTTTTAGGGTCAAGCCAATTGAAGTTAAAATCCCCAAGAACTAGCAGCTCACTCTTTTCATTCAGAGAGGAAATGGAGCCAAGAAACTGGATGATATCAGTCAGGGATTATAGAGGGGCTTTAAGGGGGCGGTAGATGCCAGTAAGCAAGATGGGCTTAGAAAAGGGGAGGCATATTCTGCCAACTAGGATTTCAAAAGAGGGTGGGCTTGGGGGGCAATTTAACAGTGTAAACTGTAAGGTGTCTGCAATATAAAATAACACCCCTCCTCCTCTCTTTGACCTATCGCTCCTAGAAATTGAGTATCCCTGAATGGCAATATGTGCATCAGGGGTTTTAGGGGTTAGCCATGTTTCTGTAAGAACGATGGCTTTTGGTTTATGCATAAGGCACCATGCTCTTAGTTCGTCCAGTTTGGGCAGCAGACTCCGGATATTTATGTGGGCGACAGATAGCCCTTTTTGGAATTTGAAGGGGGTATTCTCTGGAGTATGGGACAGAGTTGAAGTGGGAGGGCCTGGGTTAGATTCAATATCACCTGCTAAAGAGAGTAATAGTATGAGTAGAAATTTGAGTAGTTGTTTGCAAGTTGTAACTTTATGATTTTTGCCAATAGAGTGTGCGGTGGTTGGAGTGCTGGTTTTCAAGGTTCTCCACCAACATTCAGTAGATAGTGCAAGGCTTTTGATTAATCCAGGGTGTATGGTGATGTTGGGCGTGGGCCAGGAGGGGGGAGTGTGTAGTGGATAGAGCGAGTAACATTTCAATGAGACCACGAGAAAGAACAAAGTGGAGGAAAAAAGCAGGGTCATTATGCCAGAGGTAGGTAGCGCTGCATGGAGCTGTTTTGAGCCAAGTGTGTGTGCGCATCATAAACAGCATGGATCAAAGTATGGTCAGAATAGCTCACCGTTTGTTGCCATGTGTAGAAGAGTTTGCAGTAGATCCAGTCCCCAATCAGCTCTAGTCAAACTATAGTCTAACTATATTTGTCACTTAAAAGCTCACTAACTATAGTCTAACTATATTTGTCACTTAAAAGCTCACTTTAAATGGCTCACTATATCATGGCAATGCAGTTCCTGCAAATGCAGGAGGGGTATTGGTTTTATACAGCTAAAACAGTCACATCACCCTCCCCCTCCCCAATAAATCAGCTTGTTCCAGTTGGTCAATTAACAGAACAGAGTTAAGAGGGGGAAAAAAAATAAAACACCTTTTGATATTCAAACATACCAAACTTATCAATGCTTAAGGCCGCTGAGTAAATCTTTTAAACAGGACTTGCACATCAAGGGACATACCAAACTTATCAATGCTTAAGGCCGCTGAGTAAATCTTTTAAACAGGACTTGCACATCAAGGGACTTACCTGTGAAGAGAATGCAATTAGATCCATGTCATATCAGCTGAGGTTATTGGTCTTGCATGAAGAAAGTAAGTATATTAACTATAGTCTAACTATATTTGTCACTTAACAGCTCACTTTAAATGGCTCACTATAACATGGCAATTCCTTATTGACTCCAAGATTTGGCAATCAGATTAATCCCTGGATCAACATCCTTCCCATGTTTATTTATTAGGTATATCCCTGTAAACCTTTCTAAAAAGATGTATAACCTTTATTTGAAGATATCTATTGTATCTGCCATCCCAGTCTCCATGGGTAATAAATCCCACACTGTAACTGCCCTTACTGTAAAGAACCTTTTCTTTTCCTGTTGGTGAAATTTCCTTTCCTCCAACCTTAAGGGATGGCCCTGAGTCTTTGTACTGCCCGTGGGATGAATAGTTCTTTTGAAAGCTCCTTGTATTGTCCCTGAATATATTTGTATATAGTTATCATATCCCCTCTTAAACACCTCTTTTCTAATGTAATCAAATCTAATTTAGCTAGCCTCTCCTCATAAATCAGATTGTCCATGCCCTTTTTCTTACATACTATATATGTAACCTTCCGTACCTGGCTCTAAAGGAGGTTATATTAGATTTATATACAATGCAGTGCTCAGTCTCTCAGGCCTTTGCAGGGTGCCCGGTAGATGCAGGGTGCTGGGTAGGTGCAGACTGGGCGTGGATGAACGGATAGGAAAAAGATGGGTGCCAGGAACTTTTATAAAACAATAAGGAGCTTTATTTACAGCCGCCTAAAACACTCCACAGGTATCAACATGGAACTTGACAGAAACTCGTGGCGAACAATACTTGCAAGACTTCATTCCCTGGCAGTTCCCATTCCTATTTGGGGGAGGTACACAAAAATATCAAAATGCTGCCCATGAGTTGCTATGGTGTAACTCCTCTCAGGAGTGAGCTGCTATTGTTACACCATAGCAACTCATGGCAGTATTTTGAGATTTTTGTCAATACTTTATCAACTAAAGCACCACAATATATACTACCTGGACATCTAATGGTGCAGTTTATATCTATAAGGTGATAAATTATACCAGCTTAGCTACTGGAAGCATAAAACAAGAAAAGATATCTGTATACAAATACGATATGATACATCAGTCTCCTAGGAGAGAATCAATAGTTCAACACTCCTCGGCATTACATTTTGTAGAAGTGTCAATGTCCTTGGGCAAGCCCCTTTGCATTCGTTGTGGTTCTGTTTATACCCCTTTATTTTAATTATAATATCAATCAAATTATTTTTAAGATATCAACTTTACATATCATACTAGGGTATTTCAGTGCTTCTGATAACTGAGTTCTTTTTCTTTGGTCCTTACATCTCCTGGATGGACCACCTCGAACATTATCAGGCTCCCATGACATCACTAAACTTCAAAGCAGTGTCACTGATAAAAAAAATCATATTTTCCATTAAAATGCAATCTTTTTTTTTTTTTGGTCCCAAATCTCACTGACTTCATATCTCTGAGAATCTAAGACATGTAACATCTTAGAGTATTATTCTGTAATATTGAAATGATAAACCAACCCTCAACCCCTTCCCATAGCATTATGTTGCAGGCCCTCTGGTGAGAAGGGGTTAAATTAGTATGGTACCACGTTGCTAAATGCTTTCCTGTTAAAAAAGACCATTCCAAACCCACACAGGTGACCTTGGGTCACTTGGCAGCTCTGGCTACCAATCTATAAGGCAGAAGACAAATATTGAGCCAAGGGACTGAGAAAGAACCCACAGGCCTCACATCCACGTGTGTGGCCCACACTATTTACCATCAGGGAGAACAAGGTCTCTGTAGCATATGTGGCTGGGACAGGACTGCTGTTACTCCTGTGGGTTGGAAGAACTGATGAACTTGCAGCTTGGGTAACTTGTCCGGCTAAATATAGAAGTTACAGGATTATTAAAAGTTAAAAGATTTGTATTGAAAGCTATATACATTTTAAAGCATTTCAATAGCCTGGACCTGCAACTACTCTGCTATTCCCACAAGCAAATGTCCAGTATATGTCAACCACAATACTATCTTTCTAAGTCTCCCAACATACCTCCAATCATAAGCTCTCCAGGGCAGGGATTGCTATTTCTAGTATGTACTTTTCAATCTGATTGTTGTATTGAACCTCCCTGTTTTCTAATGCACGTTCTTTGAAGAAACGGTAGACGTGCAGATATCAACTTTCACAGATTTGGAATGAATCTCACTGATTTTTAGCATCAGTGCCTTAGACCTCAATGGAGTCTCCGTTCTTACAGATTAGGATAACTATGGCATTGCTCCATTGTGCTGGAATTTTCCTCTTCTTCAAGACACATGTAAAGAGTTTTGCAAGGATTTTCTCTACTTCTTCTCCCAGCTTCCTTCAAGATTTCAGTTGTAATTCCATCTTCCCCGGGGGCCTCCCCATTCTTCATGCATTTTATTGCCTTTTGCTACTTTTTTTTTGAAGAACGCACCATTGGTAGTTTCTTCTCACTCTTCATCTGCTTGATTCTGTTCTGTGCTATTTCTGTTCGTATATAATTAGAAGTCCTCCACTCTCTTTATGATAAGTGTACAATCTTTTATTGTTCATTCCTCTTCTTCTTTCAGTGAGATGATCTGCTTCTTCCCAATCACAAGTCGCTGCTTCATC
>NC_134503.1:18213571-18301071 GCF_040206685.1 Ascaphus truei
TTCTGGCTCCCCCTCTCTCTCTCTCTCTTCCACTGTCTCCCCCCCCCCCTCTTTCTCCCCCGTTCACAGCAATACGCCACCCCCCCTTCACAGCTCCATTACCCCCCCTGTTCACAGCTCTGGTCCCCCCCCCAGTTCACATCTTCGATCCCCCCCCCTCCTGTTGCCAGCTGTGATTCCCCTGTGTATTTGTCAGCTGACCTGACTGAGGGGGGAAGTGTGTGAGTCAGGACTTTGACTGAGTGGGTGACTTTGACTGAGTGGGTGGGTGACTGAGTGGGTGGGTGACTGGGTGGGTGGGACACTTACCTTGACCGGGTGGGTGGTGGTTCCTGGCAGCAGACGGTTCCCCTCCTTGCCCTGATATCTCCGTGGCATCTGCCTGGGGCAGGAGGTGGGCTCTGGAAGTTGGCGGGGGGGGGGGGGGGCAAGAGGGCCGCACCGCGCTTCCCCTCTGTTCCTCTTTGGGAGTGAGGGGGGAGGAGCGTGGAGTTGGCGGCTGGTTTAGTAGGGCCGTGCCATGCTTCCCCTCTGTTCCTCTTTGGGAGTGAGGGGGGAGGAGCGTGGAGTTGGCGGCTGGTTTATGAGGGCTGTGCCGCGCTTCCCCTCCGTTCCTCGTTGGGAGCGAGGGGGGAGGAGCCTGAAGTTGGCGGCTGGGGCAGGAGGGCCACGCCGCCCTTCCCCTCCGTCCGGGAGCCGGTGCAGGGCGGCGCACGTGAGGGTGAGTGTGATGGGGTGGATGGGGATGCTGCTGCTGGCCGGGGCTCGGGTGAGCCTGGTGGATTCCCTGGGGGGAGCCGGCAGGGAGGTGAGCTGGGGGGGAGCCGGCGGGGAGGTGAGCTGGGTGAAGAGGACAGAGTGTGTGTGTGTGTGTGTGTGTGTGTGTGTGTGTGTGTGTGTCAGTTGGGTGAGGCCGAGGGGGAAGAGAGTGGCAGTTGGGTGACGTCATAGAGCCAGCAATCGGATTGGCCAGAGGCTGAGGACCAGTCAGATTCACCGCATCTAGCACCAGACTCACAAATTTCAATTTTATTATATATAGATATATATATACATACACACACACACACACACATTATGATTTGCACATACTGTATCTAAAACTTAAAAAGTTATTAGATCATACTCTAAGTCCTAATAATAGATCAAGCTAGGGCACAGCCTCCCAAACTCAACCCTGAAGATCTACCTAATTATTTAAACACCAAATTCCAATTATTCCCTTTAATTTAGCGGATAAAAACAGGGGTTCACTTAATTTTTCACATACCCTGACTGTTAATTACTCATTGTTTGTCAAAATCATACATCATTTTGTTTCAAAAGACATGGAATTGGTTAATATAAACCCTATTGGATATTTAAGAAAAGACTGGTTTTGATTGAAGTAGGTTATCATGGAAAAATGATCGAATTCACATTGATATATATATATATATATATACACACACACACACACAAGAATGTTCAGGGCACTCAAAAGGGGAAAAGAAAAGGAAAATATCTTATCTGGTCAGTAGTGCAACCAGGGTCACCATCCAGCAGCAAAAATAGACAGAATCCTGATATACAAAATCCGCAGCACTCACCAATTCAAATGAAAAAGCAATTTAATGTAGTAACACAATGTAGAGGGAGAAAGGGGGTGGCCCGGGATTAAAGGGGTTACACCCCATTTGGCCATCCCCTGACCTCACCCGGGAGTCAAAGGGTTAACTGGGATAAGACCCAGAACAGTGATTTAACCCCTGTAATGACATGTACATGTGTATTCCCCTGTTCCATTGTAATGTCTGGTTTAATCAGTGTCTGCATCACATACACACTAGAATCCATCCGGGAGCACAAGGTTTAATAGTCCTTTAATGATTATAGCTCTTTGTGAAGTTTTCCCGCCTTTTCAGGCACCATTTTGCAGGTCCCCATTGGCCGCCATTAGGGCTCCATGCATTCTAAAGGAGAATCTTGTTGTTTTAGTCCTGTTTCCTGTAAAGACCAGCAGGTGGCGTCTGAGAGGGAGAGCGGCAGTTTCCAGTTGAAAGTCAATGGGCCCATACTTCAATGGAGGTTCCTCGAGGTAACTTTCGAAGAACAAGTTGGCTGCCATCCAGACCGCAAACCGCAAAGTGGATACATTTTCAATAGGAGAGCTTTGATCACTTACAAGTCAAGGTCAACGTCAAGTGGCGTGGGAATAAACAGTTCTAGGGCCCCTAGGAATAAAATTCTTTTTGCCCCTAGTTCCTAGGCTTCCCCCCACTCGACCACAACCGGGTCCCCAAATCCTGGACCCCCGATAAGGGTCGAACCGAGAAGAACGGGTCGCGCCATAGGCTTTGCCGGCGGCGGCAGAAACGGCTCAGAAAAATGACTAAGTGTGAAATGCTGTATTTTGGTACTCCATATCTCCGGTTCCGGAGGGCCCAGCGGATTAAGGTTTGGGGTATCTGCAGTCACTGCTCCGGCATCACTGCAGAACCATCCTTGACCCTCCTGGACCAACCCGACGGAGTATGGACCCCCTTGAAAGTTCGGGACTTTTCCCATAGACTTCAACGGCGGAGAAACCCCATTGACATCAATGGCGGCAATTTACCATTGAAAGTCTACGGCGGAGAAGCCCGTTATTTTCAATGGGGATTTAGTGAAAAGCTGAGATTTCTTTTTTAGCGGAGATTTTTGTATTAAAATGAAAAATGATTTAATGGGCATTTGTGTATCTCCGGTTCCGTAGGTCGTAGCAAGTCTCTTTTTGGACCATATGGTGTCCCAGCTCTGGCCATGAGAACTGGGAAGTTTGGTTCTGCTAGACCCAACAGAACCGGATATTTTAATACATTTATGTTTTATGTTTAATACTGTGTCCCAAGGTATGGACAAAGACCCAGAGGAAATTCCTTTGCATACCAGGATAGCAGATGGCCCTAGAGGCGCCCCAATGTCTAGGACTTAAGTATTGTTCAAAGGGTTTTATCACCCTCCCTGTCTATTTGAGGGCGGGGGAGGCTCATACCAGAGCAGTTTTTAAGTGTCCCATTTATCACCTTCCAACAAAGGTTATCCTGTCAGAGATCCAGATGGGTAGACTGGCTGGCATTCCAGTTGCATAGGTGGGCTACAGAAATGAGACCCCAAAGTTCTACTGCGCCTGTGCCAGCTAGCAGGGGGGCATGTACTAAAATGTGTTCCCCCATCAAAGATTGGCTGGAGGTAATTGAAAACCAATCACAGGTACTTAAGGTTAAGGATAGAGGGACAAAAGGTTTATAAACTGCTGTTCCCCATATATCCTTTGTCTTGTCTTGTGGTCGTCTTCGTTTGCTGATATGGTTACCTGATATCACCTGAATGATTACCTGATTGCTGAAGAGAAATGCTACATCTAACTTCTCATTCCCCAACCCCTAAGTAAGTGTACTTCTTGTCTGTTACTGTATTATTCGTGTGTTCACCTATCCTAAGGAATAAAATCACTTTATTATATCTTAAGCCTCGTTCAGTTCAAACCCAGTTATTTTTGTGTAATATTAATAGACCTGTGGAAGCTATCGTCACAGGCATATTATTAAAACTGGTGGCAGCGGTGGGATTGAACTGGACCTAGATTACAGTATTCTGCGGGGTACTGTGATCTAGTGGGGACTCGATGGTAATTGCGAGTTCCTGGGTCT
Organism: Ascaphus truei; assembly: GCF_040206685.1. Taxonomy (NCBI): domain Eukaryota; kingdom Metazoa; phylum Chordata; class Amphibia; order Anura; family Ascaphidae; genus Ascaphus; species Ascaphus truei. Next base: position 18,217,243 of record NC_134503.1, read on the forward strand.
AAAGATATTAAACACACGTTAGTGCAACAAGTAACGCAAGTTGTCACACCACCTCACCTGCTGCGACCCAGAACCATGAGTGAAACGGAGAGTGTCTATTACCTGAAAACTAGAAGTCAGCTAAGAGACAAGTGCCGTGAATATGGACTGGAATATGTGGACCAGGATGTCGAGGACATGGTTGCCGCAATCACAGCTCATGAAGCCGAGCTTGCAGAGTCTTAGGATAGGACTTAGCTTGCCCTGGTACCGCCGCCCAGAGATCAGGGACTGAACCCAGTGCCTCCTCCAGTCCCCTGTTCGCTGCCTCCTCCGGTCCCCTGCTCACTGCCTCCTCCGGTCCCCTGCTCGCTGCCTCCTCCGGTCCCCTGCTCGCTGCCTCCTCCGGTCCCCTGCTCGCTACCTCCGCCGGTCCCCTGCTCACTGCCCTTCCGGTCTTCTGCTTGCTGCCTCCGACGTTCCCCTGCTCACTGCCTCCGCCAGTCCCCTGCTTGCTGCCTCCTCCGGTCCCTGCTCACTGCGTCATGCCTCCCTCCATCTGGCCGCATCCCTGCTCGAGCTCCCGCTAAGTTACGCCACCATCACACACACGGAGACAGACACACACACATGGAGACAGACACACACACATGGATACAGACACAGACACACTCCCCCTCTGGCGGCGCGGAACCCCTGATTGCAGCGGACATTAGTTTTTTCCCCGCGGTCCCTGTTATAACGCCGTCTCATTATGTAGACCCCAAGCACCACGTTATAACGGGGTTCAGCTGTATATGTAACCCCTTTTCCCCCACCCTAAGGGAGATTCGGTTCTGGTTACCGGTGTAGTGATGCTCACCTGTTAGGCTTACAGGATACTGAGTGTCCACCGGTGTTAGTTGGGGACAGACAGGACAGGCTTTTAGATCTTTAGCTCTCATCTTTGGTGCAGCACCTCCATTCCAACAGGGCCTATCAGAGATAGGTGCAGTCCCTCCAGGAAAACATCTTTCCCTCCCCCTGAAAAACTGCAGCCTCAGGCAGGAGTAAAACATAAAGGTGGTCTTTATTCTCTGGTACAGCATACAGCTCAGCACACTGACATAGTACAGCAACCTTCTTCTCTGGTCCCTGGAGTCAACCCAAGGATCTTGGAGGTCCCAGGAGTCTCTCCTTATCTCCCATGCTCCCTGGTGGACTATGGGGTCGTTTCTTCAACTCCCCTGTGGGAGGAAAGGCCTGAAACCAGGTCCCTGGCTCAACATAGATTCACACACTCTTCCCCCTAAGGGGAGAGCACAAGAGAACAACTAACTTTTGGCTGCAGCCCCTTTTTGTTACCAGGGGAGGGTCCCAGGTCTTAGCCCCGGTGTGGGCAGTACCTAGGCCTTAGGCACCCCATGTGCTCCTGAGGGATTCTCTATTTTTTGGGATGTATATATATATATGTATGTATATATGTGCGTATATATATATATATATATATATATATATATATATATATATATATATATATATATACACACACACACACACACACACACACACACATAGAGATATATACACACACTGAGTATACAGTATATACTAGATATATACATATATGCACACATACACATTTTTTTAGTGTGTATTTTCCTATCCTGTTCTGGTTCTATTTTTAAGTTTTTTGCGCATAAAATATAAGCCTTCTAGTGTACAATTATGCTTTATGCAACCCTATGCAAATCTCTGAGTTGGCTCACGCTTGCACTTATTTTTACAGTTTCTCTCACACGTATATTTTTATTGTAAACACAATTTCTTTCGTGGGTTGAACCTGTCTTGTTTTTATTTGAGATTTTTCGGGACCATACATACTATGACTGTTTTGACTTCAAGCGTCTCAAAATGCTCACTAATAAAAAAAAAAAGCTCAGCCAAAACCTACACGGAAATAAATTCTCTCTGGATTCTGGCTACATTTGTATTTTTGTTATTTATAGATGGTGGACTTCACGCCTATTCGTAGGTGGTGGCAGAAATCTGCGTTCCGCAGGTTCCTGCGTATAATGGGGGTACTTGATACATTTTGTACGAGTTCTGGATCCAGGCACCTTCCCATAATCCTTTGCATGTCCAGCTCAGTTTGATATTAACACTTCAGGTAACAGACGGATCTGCAAGCCATTGCAGGCTTCTGCGGGACAGAAGGAGTTTAACTTTGTGCGCAGGAGGGGGTCGTGGTGCCTGAGTGTGGTCGTGTGCAAAAGACACGTCTCAACGCCATGTTAAGGGCACAGATATCTGTGGCTACGTTCTTTCTAGCTGAGGGTGTGAGGTGTGGAATTGTCCCTCCCACTGGCTCTCTGCGATAAATGGATACCAGAGTTATTTGATCGCCTTCCAAACCCTGTGCTATTTCATTCCGATTGCAAATATTTGCATTCAGAGATCAAACTGCAACAGCCGAAAGGAATTTATCTGTATACAGACAGGGGGTGACTAGGCTGCTGAGGGGTGTGTGCGTATATGGGAGGGGACCAGACCAGAGACCTCAAGGATTCTTCCCTGTTTTAAAGTTCCCAGCTCGAAACATTTAATATTAACTCCTTTGCAGCAAGAGGTCCCAGCAACTCAAAAGTGAGCTTATAGCAGTAAAGAAACGGTTTCCCTCTTATTTATTGGGAAGATCCTAATATGTGCCGACCCCATACCACGTCAATGTTATCTGTGGGGTACCCCCCAAGGCTCTGTCCTGAGACCTTACTTTTTTCTGTCTTTATAAATGACGGGCCCAAAGTTTGAAAGACAGCTTCTCTGCACATGAATGCTGGTGATACTATCCTATATGCACGCAGTCCCAGCCTCTGTGATCTTGAAACTGCAATCTGATTATTTTTTTTTTCAAAGGTCGAACACCGGATCACTTGAAACAAACCGTTTTTAAACACTTTCAAAACAGTAACTATGGTATTTGGGCCTAAGGTTACATTTCGTAAGCTTCCCATAACAGAGTTACTGATTAGCACCCGCTCTAACACCAACCTTGCCTCAGTTACTAGCGTTAAATATTTGGGTATGTGGCTAGACTTCCATCCAACATTTGCTTTGCATATCGACAAACTGACATCCAAAATCTATTTCAAACTGGGTGTACTTTCTAGAAATAAATCCTGCCTGAGCCCAATGGTCAGAAAGCGCATTGCACAGCAGATGCTAATTCCAATTATTGACCACGGGGATATAGTGTATGGTACAGCTGCACCTCAAATTCACCTCAGCAAACCAGACATTCTTAACTTATTATGTAACTAAAAGTAGGCCTCTGACTCCTACTGTACACAGCACTTATCTCCTTAGATCAGCCTGCAGAAACCTACTTACAGTTCCGAAGTTCAATACAGAATCAGCACTTCCTTTGCTTACTGAACACCTCACTTCTGGAACAAGTTCCTTGAGTCTCTCAAAACCGCCTCCCGTCTAAAGTTCTTTCAAAACCTTGGCTGCGTCATACTTCAACATGTCTCTGTAACACTGTCAACGTGTTGTACGCAGGACATACTTGAAAAAGAGAGGTCAATCTCATGGCATTTTTTTCCCCGGTAAAATATTAAGTGAAAATATAAAACAAATGAAAAGAAGTCATTCTAGTTCTTCAAGTTGTTCCGATCTACTTCTAACGTTTCATTTTCTGCTGAGCTTTCACCTGTTTATTATTTCATTGGCAACCGCTGTTACCATGGAAACTCCTGTTGCCGGCAAGCATATGAATGGCGGAGGCCATTTTATCTTCCCAGGGAGGCAAATTTTCAGCAACTGAGATCTCAATAATTCAACAACAGAATTGAAAAATGGGATTGCCGAATAAAGCAGCAAAGGAGAAATTTTTTATTTTTTTAGTAGAGAGGATTACAGCTTACTAATGGCGGTGAGATGTTTATGGGGTCACATCTATGTTATTGATACCTTTTGTACCCATATCAGACACCTATAAGTATTTTTTATTATTATTTTAAAGTAAATATGTAAACACGGTGAGCTGAGACTTGGTAGGGGTTTGATTTCATCTGGCTTCTCCCTTTTGTCAGATATCACTGTGTGTTCAACAAGAGTTTGCCCAGGAAAAGCCCCCTCTCTGCTCACTCCTCTCTCCTTATCTTTACTGGAACGCTGATAAGGACAGGGTGTGCAAACACCAATTAATTCTCCCCCTCCACCCCCCCCCCAGAAAAAAAACAATGAAAGCAGTCTCTTCGCTATTACCATCCATAGTTATATTACATTTATTTAGGGAATGTATTAGTTTACTAAAAGTGGTTTTCTGGCTTGTTTAGCGCTGATTGCATCTTTTGGCTGTTAATTTTATAAGATGGTTGCCTTCATAGGACATACTTGAAAACGAGAGGTATCTCTCAATGTATTACATCCTAGTAAAACAAGTGATAAATACAAATAAATAAAATAGATGAAAGCCAGTGAGATACTTATGCTTCATTTTGTATTATGTCTAATGAAAAGTTTAAATGATTTGATGGTTTTCCTAGTGTTCTGGTGTTCTGTGTGCCAGAGATATTGTGTTATGAAGGGGACTGCAGCATTAGGCCGGTCACTCCGGAATGACCAAGTGTCACCAAGTACATTGCACTGCATGTGTTGGTTAGTGACACGCATCCCTTCCTTTCCCTCACGTCCTCCTAACTCATTTCATCTTTGACACTGTTAGAATCACGGCATTTGGGTTCTGCCTCAGTAGATATCCCAGTAAAAGTCTGTGTGCTGGTTTGCTGCGTGTCACAGCAGTGTCAGGCCTGTGAATGCCCCAGAGGGTTTTGTGAGAGTCACTGGGGGAAAAAAAGGAAAAGGTCAGAAGATGGATTGATATGGTGCAGACAAACAAAAAAATGGAAAGTGCTCCAGCACTCCACGTGTATAAGGCCGCGTCCATACTCCCCGCGACGCGCGCACGATGCGAATAAAATGCACCAGACTGGACACAGAGATCAAATGAATGGGTGTTTTTTTAGGCCGGGGCCAACAGATGCAACTCAAAACCACAACAGAGCTATAGTCACAACGAACAGGGAATGCAGGGGGAATCCTAGCAGTCCTAGGTGCCCGGTGCCACCTAAATGGCTTACCTGGCGCAGCTTCCACTCCTGTGGGGGATCGGGAACTCCAGGCAGCGCTGGCTGCAAATGCAAGCAGGCAAGTTTAAACCTCCCACTTCAGAAAGGAATGCAGTCACTTCTTGGGTGTCTCAGCCACAACCTCAGAGAATACCATTTAGTCCATCTCGGCAGTCCAGGAATTATCTGTGGAATTGAGATCGGCCGCTCGTTTTCTAGGTTCCTGTCTCCATAGGAAATCATGGAGAATATGTGGTGACCAATCACCGCGTGGATGCTTCAGTGTGGGACCAATCACAGTGTGAGGGCTCGTCTGTGCTGGCCAATCCAGGTTGGGGGTGTGACAAGGAGGTGGAGGTAAGGGGGGGGCGGGAATTAGAAACCAGCCAATGAGAACAGCGCCTACCTGCCCATGTTCTCAATGCTGACCTACTATCTCTTGATGAGATGGGCACCTCTCTGTCTGGGACAGACTGGCTCCCAGAAAGTAAGGCCGGCCCATCCCCACTCTCAAACCCCATCATGAAACCAGCTAAACCTAGATCCCCAGGCGTGTAAGCTGGGTAAGTGTTTTACCAGCCTAGCATGCCCATGGAACAAAGACATTTTTTTGTGTGCTTTTGTTTTTTTGTGTAGGTATTTGGTGTCTTTTTTTTAGTGTTTTGTTGGGTTGTGTTTTAGTTAGAGGGGTCCTTACAGTATTCTATTATTTCTTGCTTTATTTTTGTTATGTCCATAATAAATTCCATTTATACTGCATTATCCTGCAGTGCCCTTTCATGGGATTGCTATGTTTTCTTTCTGTAAGGTAAAGCCATGCTTCTTTGATATGGTGCAGAACTCATCTCCATTTAAATCCCACCTCTAAACCTCTGAAAGACTCTCTTCCACCTACCAGAACGCAGCAGGGTTCCCTGTGAAAAGCAAAACCCAAAGTCGAAGACCCTCCAAGGTTGTCCTTTCTGGTCTCCTGTGTTTGCCCCTTTAATTCCTGGGGGATCACAGTCATCTGGTCTCTTTCGTTTTATACGGGATTGACCATTTAAGCCATTAAACAGGTCACAGTCATTAGGTCACTTTGCTTCTATTTAGACCACGATTGCCAACTCCAGGTCTCAAGGGGCACCAACAGGCCAGGTTTTCAGGATATCCCTACTTCAGCACTGGTGGCTCAATCTGTGTTTCAGTCATTATGACTGAGCCACCTGTGCAGAAGCAGGGATATCCTGAAAACCTGACCTGTTAGTGGCCCTTGAGGACCGGCGTTGGCTACCCCTTACGTACACTGACACTTTAACCATGTCAGGGTCACTAAGTCACTTTGGTCCTCCGTGGGACTGATCCCTGAACCAATTACACATATCACTGTCATTAGCTCTCTTCAACCCCAACCCAACATGGGACTAACCCTTGAACCCATTAAGTGCGAGGGAAAATGGGACTTGGCTTAAATTAAGTCTGATCAGGATATTGGATATTTATCCAAAGAATTTATGATCTTTTAAAGCAGCTCCAAACATTAAACTTCAAAGCAGCAATCCCGCCTACCCATTCATTATTTTGGTATGTTTTTTACAGAGTTGGAACAAGGGGTTCTTTCAGAGCTGAAAATCCTATTGTTAGCTCAGGTAACCCCCTAATTCCCAAGATACTTGCTGGTTTAGTTGCCGGTGCTTCAACTACAATTTGGGAAATCAAAATAGTTACCAATTCCCAATAGGAAGTTGCAGCGTCTTCGGAGGGATGACACGTGGCTTCTTTTTGGGTGACAGCCAGGGCCGGTGCAAGGGTATTTGGTCCCCTAGGCAGGGGTTCTCAACTCCAGTCCTCAAGCCCCCCAACAGGTCTGGTTTTTAGAATATCCCAGTATCGGGATACTGAGATATCTGCCTTAAACCTTTCTCACTGACTGCCCCGCACCACTGGAATGCCCTTCCCCTCAATACCCAACTAGCACCCTCTCTATCCACCTTTAATACCCACCTTAAGACACAATTGCTTAAAGAAGCATATGAATAGCACCGTGGATAATACTATACACCATACATAAAGCTTGGCCCCCTGCAGACGCACTAATGAGAACGCCCTCCTACTGTCTCTGTACGTTCTTCCTCCCTACCAATTAGATTGTAAGCTCTTCGGAGCAGGGACTCCTTTTCCTTAATGTTACTTTTATGTCTGAAGCACTTACTCCCATTATGTGTTATCTGTATTATTTGTTATTTATATGCTGTGTATTATTCACATTACTGCTGTGAAGCACCATGTACATTAATGGCGCTATATAAATAAAGACGTACATACATACATCAGCACAGGTGATTCAATCAGTCCCTATTTCAGCATAGGTGGCTCAACCAGTCCCTGTTTAGCACAGGTGGCTCAATCAGTACCTGCTTCAGCACAGGTGGCTCAATCAGGGGCTCAGTTTTTGACTGCACCACCTGTGCTGAAGCTAGGATATCCTTAAAATCTGACCTTGGCCAGGGGTCGGCAACCTGCGGCTCTTTCTACTCCTACATGCGGCTCTCCTCCGTGTCCTGGGTCGCCCTCCCCAGCTGCTGCTTCTCTCCCTCACTGTGCTGTGGGGGGCCCAGCCAGAGCTGGTCGGGCCTCTTGTTGCCGCCGAGCATCTCCCCAGCTGCTGGCCTGCCTCCTACACTGTCCTATGCTGGGCCTCGCTAATGACGGTATGTGCCAGAAGCGCGAGCCGCAATTTCCGGTGCTCGCCGACATCACAGAGAGGCCTTTCTCTAATTCTGATTAAAGTAAGTTTGTCGTATGTTAATGCTTATACAGTAATATGTATGTGTGTGTGTGGGGGGGAGGAGGTGTAATATTCATGCATGTGTTGTATGTTAATGCTTATACAGTAATATGTATGTGTGTGGGGGGGGAGGATGTGTAATATTCATGCATGTGTTGTATGTTAATGCTTATACAGTAATATGTATGTGTGTGGGGGAGGAGGTGTAATATTCATGCATGTGTTGTATGTTAATGCTTATACAGTAATATGTATGTGTGTGGGGGAGGAGGTGTAATATTCATGCATGTGTTGTATGTTAATGCTTATACAGTATATACCTATTAGTGCGTGTGTGTACAGTATATGTATGCGTGTGTGGGGGGGTGTAATATTCATGCATGTGTTGTATGTTAATGCTTATACAGTATATACCTATTAGTGTGTGTACAGTATATGTATGCGTGTGGGGGGGGGTGTAATATTCATGCATGTGTTGTATGTAAATGCTTATACAGTATATACCTATTAGTGCGTGTGTGTACAGTATATGTATGCGTGTGGGGGGGGGGTGTAATATTCATGCATGTGTTGTATGTAAATGCTTATACAGTATATACCTATTAGTGCGTGTGTGTACAGTATATGTATGCGTGTGTGGGGGGGGGTGTAATATTCATGCAGGTGTTGTATGTTATACAGTATATACCTATTAGTGCGTGTGTGTACAGTATATGTATGCGTGTGGGGGGGTGTAATATTCATGCAGGTGTTGTATGTAAATGCTTATACAGTATATACCTATTAGTGCGTGTGTGTACAGTATATGTATGCGTGTGTGGGGGTGTAATATTCATGCATGTGTTGTATGTTATACAGTATATACCTATTAGTGCGTGTGTGTACAGTATATGTATGCGTGTGGGGGGGTGTAATATTCATGCAGATGTTGTATGTAAATGCTTATACAGTATATACCTATTAGTGTGTGTACAGTATATGTATGCGTGTGTGGGGGGGTGTAATATTCATGCAGGTGTTGTATGTTATACAGTATATACCTATTAGTGTGTGTACAGTATATGTATGCGTGTGGGGGGGTGTAATATTCATGCAGGTGTTGTATGTTATACAGTATATACCTATTAGTGCGTGTGTACAGTATATGTATGCGTGTGGGGGGGGTGTAATATTCATGCAGGTGTTGTATGTTATACAGTATATACCTATTAGTGCGTGTGTACAGTATATGTATGCGTGTGGGGGGGGTGTAATATTCATGCAGGTGTTGTATGTTATACAGTATATACCTATTAGTGCGTGTGTACAGTATATGTATGCGTGTGGGGGGGGTGTAATATTCATGCAGGTGTTGTATGTTATACAGTATATACCTATTAGTGCGTGTGTACAGTATATGTATGCGTGTGGGGGGGGTGTAATATTCATGCAGGTGTTGTATGTTATACAGTATATACCTATTAGTGCGTGTGTACAGTATATGTATGCGTGTGGGGGGGGTGTAATATTCATGCAGGTGTTGTATGTTATACAGTATATACCTATTAGTGCGTGTGTACAGTATATGTATGCGTGTGGGGGGGTGTAATATTCATGCAGGTGTTGTATGTTATACAGTATATACCTATTAGTGCGTGTGTACAGTATATGTATGCGTGTGGGGGGGGTGTAATATTCATGCAGGTGTTGTATGTTATACAGTATATACCTATTAGTGCGTGTGTACAGTATATGTATGCGTGTGGGGGGGGGTGTAATATTCATGCAGGTGTTGTATGTTATACAGTATATACCTATTAGTGCGTGTGTACAGTATATGTATGCGTGTGGGGGGGTGTAATATTCATGCAGGTGTTGTATGTTATACAGTATATACCTATTAGTGCGTGTGTACAGTATATGTATGCGTGTGGGGGGGGTGTAATATTCATGCAGGTGTTGTATGTTATACAGTATATACCTATTAGTGCGTGTGTACAGTATATGTATGCGTGTGGGGGGGGTGTAATATTCATGCAGGTGTTGTATGTTATACAGTATATACCTATTAGTGCGTGTGTACAGTATATGTATGCGTGTGGGGGGGTGTAATATTCATGCAGGTGTTGTATGTTATACAGTATATACCTATTAGTGCGTGTGTACAGTATATGTATGCGTGTGGGGGGGTGTAATATTCATGCAGGTGTTGCGGCTCGGTGAATATTTTGGACAAAGACATTCTTTAGAAAATGGCTCTTCTTCCTTGAAAGGTTGCAGACCCCTGACCTTGGCGAACCTTTAGGCCAGGTCCCCAGTGGCCGCTGTGGCGCGAGCTACGCCGTCCGTGCCACATACCGCAGCACAGCCCTCTATGGGGAAGGCCCCAGTGGCCGTGTGTGTGGGCGCGCACAGCGTGATGATGCTGCTGATGCATCCACTGGCAAGGAAGACAAGAATTTTGTCTTTCCTTGCCGCGACGCCGTCACGGGGTGTGCAGGCAGCCAATGGCAGGGCAGATCGTGTGGACCAATAGGAGTGTGCTGTGCTTTGTGCTGCGCTGACATCATGACCAGGCCCCCCTGATCATGGCCGCGCCTCCCATCGCTCCCCCTAGACAGCACAACGCGGCTTTCACCTGTGCCGTGCCGCCAGTAAACACTGGGGCCATAGCCTAAGGCGTGTAATATAGTGCACGCGCGTGCACGGTAGCGCATGCACGCGTCAATTAGAATTGGCTGTGTTCAGGCCTGAGATTCTATACTTCGGCTGCGCGCGTGCGCACGGAAGTGACCGTTGAGCCGGCAGATCGGGGGAAAGACCTGAAAAGTATCTTTTCGCGCTGCTGCCGTTGCACGTCACGCTCTTTAGCCAATCACAGTGAAGCTGCCATACAGATTGAGAAAAACTAGCTGAATTGCGCCAACTATAAAACAAGCCTTAGGCTGCGGCCCGGGTGAATGAGAGCATGCTGGCGCTCGAGCTCGGCGCTCATTTTGCTTGGGGCATTTGTGGCCAGTCAGTTGTGCGCTGGATCGGGCGTGTCTCGGGGCGCAGCCATGACGTCACGGAGCTGGTTCACCCTCATTGGGCGAACCGCTCACGTGACGTGTCAGCAAGTGGCAGAAACAAATTTACTTGTCTCTGCAAGCAGCTAGGCGCCGTGCGCTCACGGGCACATGCACACTCACGCTGGACAAACACATTGTAGCAATGGTTAAACCGGCCGTGATGACAGCAGCATATTTGAAAATCCATTAAGTAAACCGGCAACTAAGACGGTATGTATCTCATGGGCCCGGAGGTCCCTGGGTTACATTTCTGTAAAACAAAAACTATTGGCAGTACTACTGCTTTATGCTCACCAGCTTTTAAACTCAATGAAAGAGTCGCCATTTGTATGCCTTTGATCTTACTGGGGCATTAGTGAAATGTTATCCAGAAGATAGCAGTGACACCCAGGCATCAGGTGATTTGGGATAGATTTGGGCGACTTCTGTCTATGTTTACCGATGTTCGGTTAAATGGAGATTATCACAAATTTTACCATAACCTTTATGCACTTTTATGCTGTTTTATGGCTTTCAGTCTAGGCAATTTTATGAGTAAATGTTCATGAAAAGGGAAAGGGAATGGTTCAGGGAGTAACGACACTGACTGGCACTGAGTTGGAAGCAGGGGAACCTGGTTCAATTCCTGGCGTCGACTCCTTGTGACTTTGGGCAAGTCACTTTATCTCCCTGTGCCTCAGGCACCAAAAACATAGATTGTAAGCTCTATGGGTCAGGGACCTGTGCCTGCAAAATGTCTCTGTAAAGCGCTACGTAAAACTAGCAGCGCTATACAAGAACATGCTATTGTTATTATTATGAAAAGTAATGTCTAATTGCAAAATCACAAAATGCCAATAACCTATTAAATTACTTATGCTAAATATCAGTGAGACGGACTCCAAATCAGTGAGTTCACATCTGTTTTTAAGTTCCTTTCACTGAAAAATTCAGCATTTCATGTTTGAAACTGAAGCTCTGAGTCTTCATACCGGGAATGTTTCTATACCTACACTAGAAGCAATCTTTATAACACATGGCCAGCTCAGATACATTCCCCATGTTGCAGTACACTTCCTGCCAAAACACACTGAAGATAACAGATTACCGTAATGTCTACTATTACAATCAGGCTAGGGTGACCATACGTCCCGGTTTAGCCACGACGGTCCCAGATTTTCATGAAAACTCCCGGTATCCCATCAATGTTAGCCAAAACCGTGCAAATGTCGTAGTTTTGATATTTTCCCTGTTTGGACTCACTTAAAGCAGTAGAACATGTGTTGTTTTAATAGCTTTGAAGTAGGGGGGCTCCGGAACAGCTGTGTTAATTTCAGCTCCGGAGACCCCCTGCTTCCCGATATACATACCACAGTAGTGGCGGCCGGTAGCAGCTCTGCATGTTTAAATGTCCTGGTCATGCGGACCAATAGGAAGCCGCAAGCGATGATGTCACGGCTTCTTATTGGCTCACATGACTCAACAGCTTTAAATCCACCATTTCAATAGCCCAGATAACCCACCTGAAGCTGCTACTGGCACCCCCGACAGAGGAAAATATCTCAGGAAGCAGGGGGTCCCAGGAACTGGAAATTAACGTGTTCATCTCCAGAGACCCCCTGCTTCAATCCTATAACTATAAAGAGAAACATAATAATAAAGGAAAGCAGGATTGCCGCTTTAAAACCGTAAATAGTCACTGCATGTTTGTATGTGATCGATCATATGAAAGAGCAAACATTTGACATATATCGGTAAACTCTAAACGATTTGTTAATATAAACCAAACCGCCATTTTGCTTCACTCGAGAGTTTGTGCTATGTCAGGAAACGGAAATAAATCAACAATACCGCATACGGGGGGATGCTATTAGACAAATACCTTTATAATATTAACTTTTAACATTGGTTTTATAATGTCCTGGTTTCTACTTTGGAAAATCTGGTCCCCCTACGTCTAGCCAACAGCACAGTGTCACCTACAGGCATACCCCGGTTTAAGGACACGCACTTTAAGTACACTCGCGAGTAAGTACATATCGCCCAATAGGCAAACGGCAGCTCACGCATGCGCCTGTCAGCACTTTCTGAACAGCAATACCGACTCCTACCTGGACCGAAGCTGTGCACAAGCGGGGAGACTATAGAGCCTGTTACAAATGCGTTATTTACATCAGTTATGCACGTATATGACGATTGCAGTACAGTACATGCATCGATAAGTGGGGAAAAGGTAGTGCTTCACTTTAAGTACATTTTCGCTTTACATACATGCTCCGGTCCCATTGCGTACGTTAATGCGGGGTATGCCTGTATTTACTTGCATGTCTGCTTCTCACTTAGCATAACAATGATAGTATCAAGGTGTATGAGGTGCCTAAAACTATGTCTATACAGTATCATGCTTGAATTAAGTTTATGCTTTTGGCTGCATCAACTATTCAAACTGTTGAAAACCCGAGGGGTTTAATATAAAGTGTCACATACTGTTTAATGATGATAATATATTCTTATATAGTGCTGAGCAGGTACAATCACTGGGATTCACAAAGTCGCAATGCTGAGTACCACACCCCAATACGGTGTTGACTGCCATTCAAGACAATGGCAGCTAACGCTGGATCGCTGAGCTATACCATGCATTATGGCTTAGCGATTCTGGTCAATAGGTTCTTGCCTGAAGAGCTTACAATCAAATTGTGGTCACCAGCTTTAAAATCAGTGACATTACCTCAAGAGGTGTTCACTTGTCCCAATATTTTTCGTCTTGTCTCTACACATTTTGTCAATTTTTATTTTTGGATTATACGAGAAAAACGATGAATTTGATGAACAAAAATCCTAACATCATGTAATCTGGATAATGTTTCTGCTTCCTATGCAAGTATTTATATCGTTTACAATTTAGCAACAATAAGGATATTACAACATATTTACAGTATTGTATCTGCCATCACAGACTCCATGGGTAATGAATTCCACATTGTAACTGCCCTTACTGTAAAGAACCCTTTCCTTTGTTGCTGGTGAAATCTCCTTTCCTCCAACCTTAAGGGATGACCCCGCGTCCATTGTACTGCCCTTGGGATGAATAGTTATTTTGAAAGCTCCTTGTATTATCACTGAATATATTTGTATATAGTTATCATATCCCCTCTTAGACGCTTCTTTTCTAATGTAAACAAATCTAATTTAGCTAGCCTCTCCTCATAAATCAGATTGTCCATCCCCTTTACTAATTTGTTGGCTCTTCTCTGTACTTTCTCTAGTCCCATAATGCCTTTTCCATGGAGTGGTGCCCAAAACTGTAGTCTATATTCAAGGTGTGGTCTTACTAATGCCTTTTAGAGGGACATAATTATGTTTACTTCCCTTCCATCCATTGCCTGTTTGATGCAAGATAAGATCTTATTTGCCTTTGCAGCTACTGCATAACATTGGGCACTATGGCTAAGCCTGCTGTCTACAAGCACTCCTAAATCCTTCTCCATCAAGGATTCCCTGTATTTATCCCCAGTTAATTTGTAAGTCGCCTGTTTAGTCTTGCATCCCAAATACATAACCTTACATTTATGCGTATTAAACCTCATCTTCCATTTGCCTGCCCAACTTGACTAAACCATAGTCAGTCTGTACCAAGTGTTCCTTTCCCTCCCGGGCTGACCCTGGTTTTAACTTCTCTGTTATCTTTGAAATAATCTTCCACTGCTCTAAAAACGATGTAGGTTTTAGTATTAGCAGCGTGATCTTCGGACACGTCCTTTAAGCCTGACCAGATAGGTTCTTCTTTTGTATGTGCTACATCAGTATTAGATGTCTATTTTTTTGTTGTTGTTACTTATTGCTGATTGACACCAATTACCGCTTTATAAAGTACTGCTACTAACAGCAGGAGGCCCAGCAGGAGAAGCTGAAGGACAATGAGGTACATGGTGTGACATTTGAGCTGACAGCTTGGTAACAAGTATCTCTTTGCAGGCGTTTACATCTGTGTCTGGTGGCAGGAAAGAAGGCGCGTTTGGCTTACATTGAGGGTGAAGCATGTTTGGCAAAATGTACTGGTCAGATCTCAATATGGTAGAAACCTTTGGGTCCTTATTACCTATTAGCTAAGGGCATTTTCAACATTTTCCCTTGCCGTAGGTCTTTGTGGCCTGAGTTATATATTTCTGAGTGAACATTTTTATCAGGGGCGGTTGGGAGGTGTGAGGACTGAATATACCATACCATCATTTTATATACCACACCCTCCCTGGACTATTCTTTATATACCTACCACCCTGAGGCACCACTTATACGAGAAACCTTTATTGTATGGTGCCAGTACCCTACAGTTCCTTTATGTACCACCCCAATTAGATTGGTATACCATTGTCGGTGGTCCAATATATATTTAATACATTTTTTAATTAATTATTAGTGTTGTGTGTTCATTTCAGAGTGCTGTTCACTCATTATTGCATATATTAATAAAGGTTTTATTTTAATCTGATTACGCTTTTCTGTCTTTGAGTGCTAGTTATATAGGGGTCTTTTTCACTTGCTCACGCAAGTGACAATTTTTTGTCCGGTCCTTATTAGGTACAGAAAAGAGGTTATGAACAAGGCCAAGGTATCTACCACTAGAACCGTCTTTTTTAATAGCTTCTGCAGCTGCCTAATGAGGTTGGTGAGGGGTATGGCCTAACTCTGGCCGCCCCTGTCTGAACTCACTTCCCGTGTTGCCATATAGTTCACACTAAACTGAAAGGGGTTTCCAGTGAGTTGTAGTAAGAAAAGCACCTCCTTTCCCTGTCTCACACACCACTTGTTGCTGTGTAGTTGACGACGATGGCTTGTTGCTGTTTCAGAAGTGGCTGAAGCGCATATATACGGTGGAATTCCACCCACTGGCAATATCAACTTGATCAATCGGGTTTCAGAAAAAAAGCTGTTTGGTCTATGCAGGAGATGCTGGGTACCCCACATCAAATCTCTGGTTATTTTAAGCATTCGGCAACAGTAGGCCGAACCCTGCATCAACTGAAGCAAGTGGTTGTAACAAAGATGGAATCAGTGGCAAATTTCCCATTAGGCCAGATAGGCCCGGGCCTAGGACAGCAAAATTTGGACTAGGAGGTGAGCCCTTTAAAACAAGAACAATGGTTTGCTTACCTGCTTATATTAAAAAGAAAACAATCATTTGCAAAGAATTTACTCACTGAACAAATATAACTTTCCTAATAGGAAAGATTTTGCTGCTTTCAATTTTTTTGGGGGGGGGGAGGGAGGGGGCAATTTATTACAAGTTGAGTTTCTTACACGCACACACATTTATATATACCCGACTTCTGGGTTCGGCCCCCTCCACCACTGGGCCTGGGACTGTTGACAGGGGGTGTCTACGACCCTGTATATACTGTATATCTGTTTGTGTATATATATATATATATATATATATATATATATATATATATATATATACCACACAAAAACAAATAAACAAATACAGGTGATATGAACAGATATCCTAAAGATGTATGCCTTTTGATTTTAAAGCTACAGACCGAGCAATATCCTACATGTGTGTTTTTTTTTAATAAATCAGTTCTGTACTATGAGAAAATACTTGTAGCATTTTTTTTAAACAACTCTAAATGACATGTTTTATGCATTATAATGTAACAAGCATTTTTGTTTCTATAGCAACCATTTACAAAGTCACATCCCCTTCCTCTTCTGAAACAGGTTCTGGCACACCCCTTTTTGAGTCCTGTGCTCTCTCTCTCTCTAGCAGTGCTCCAATTGTATCTAGTGACTGCCTGGTCACATGATCTTCCCCACAGAACTATGCATCTTTGGTCCTCTTCTGCTGCACTGACAGGCATTTAGTGAACCCCCAAGCCGAAGTTTCGCCGATCGATCATACGAGAACAGATCAATTGGCAACTTAGCTAATTACTGATCATTGTGTGGATTGTATTGATGCACATATTAAAGGGGAAATTAACAAAAAAATAAATATAACGGCAGCTTGGACGGCTGCTTTAACAAAATATAGTTGACATTGGAAATAAAAACGTAGCCGTACCAAATATCACGGTGTACCATCACACTCTGACCACTGGTGACCCTACCCTTGATAGGGGCATAAACAATGGCCCTTTGAAAAGCCAGCACAACAAAAGAGATAACAGGCGCAGTCATGTCATTTCATGACGCAGGACGGTTTCTCCGGGGGACAATGGACGGACGAGAGATATCAGGAGAACGCGGCCACTGCGACAGTATAATCTCTTGGAGGAACGAGCCACCCTTTGAGCCCAGACATCCTGCACTTTCCAAGCACGGAGGGAGAGGTGAGGCCAGGGGAAGCAGATAAGCAAAAGATAGGATTCATCTGCTCGGCTGAGTCAACGATGCAGTCTCATGTAGGACCAAAGTGAACTAACGGTAGTGACATGTGCAGTAGGTTAAAACCAAGTGAAGGATGCCGTAAAGGGGCAATTCCTGCAAGGACCAAACTGGACTAACGGCGGGGGCATATTTAACCCATTCAGTGCCCTACAAAAGTAGCTGATAGGCTTTAATGCAGTATTCCAGGAGAAAAAGCGAAATATATGTAAGGATGTGGTAGGAACCTCATATGTGTGTTCAGTGTGTGTTCAGTTGGTGTTTGACTCTGTTCAGTAAGAGGCATGTGGAGTGTCTGCAACAGTGTTGCAGTGTGTTAGAGCAGAGTCAGACAAACTGTGTGTCTGTTTAGATTAGGCAGAGAGGCTCCGTGGAGAAACTACAATTCCCATAAACTCCTGGGCAATCACCTGATGTGAAGAACCAATCAGAACGCTAGGATGACAGGGGCAGGAAAGGGAAGCGTGGGGGAGAGACCACGCTAGTCAGAGGTGATCTGGAAGGTAAAGGAGGAGGGTGTATGCGTGCAGGGGATCAGTGACCCGCCTGCATAGGCTAGCTTTACCCCGCAGGCCCTTAGGAGAAGCCCCTGAGCCACAGTAGGTTGCTGTGCTGCAGGGACGCCCATAGTGGTAGCGATCAGTCACCTTACTGTGTAGACAGTTAGGGAAAAGCGTGCGGAGCAGGTTTGCTGGTGAGCTGCTTGGGACCAGACAGCTGCACTGCGGACATCAAAGACAAGCAGAGGATTCGGCTGATCCTTTTCGAAGCATTACCGGTCACCGCCGTGACCGTAAGGTATTTACGTTAAGTGCACCAACACCGGTCAACAGGCACTGATCCCGCCTTAGGCGTAACTCTTTGAGGACACTAGTGAGTGACCAAAGGCCTAATACACGGAGCACTCCTTTCTATTAGTGTAAGGACATACTCGATAAGAGCGTGGCTGAGCCACTACTGTACAGGACAATACTCGTTGAGAGCGTGGCCGAGCCACGCACGTATAAGGACATTATCATTTAGCTGAGTTAAGGTTATATTGCGTTATAGGTTATGTGTTAGGATATATGCTGGGTGTGAAGTAATATGATGAAGTGCTAAGGTACTGTTGCGATTACAGTAAAGTTGGTTGCATCACACATGAGTATGTATATGTTTCTTGCCCAGGGGAATCTCACATCACGGGGATCCTGGTAAGTGGAGGCGCTGCGCTAATAAAGGTTACCCCAGGCTCCCAGCTAGCGGAGGCTCAGATCTCCTGGAGCCACAGGTGTTGTACAGCGACCAGTAGTTCCTTTGGGAGGGTTCAGAAAAAGGGCTACATATATATTTATTGTTGAAAACATATAAATAAGTTAAAAAAAAAACAGTTACGGGCGACGGAATTTTCCTGAAGAAGCCAATTACACTGATAACAATTAAAAAAATTTTTTAACTTGCTACTTATAAAGATGGCAAAACATGTAGGAGTTGTTCAAAAAGAAATTAGAAATGCACCGTTTATTATGTTTGCATTATAAAATAAAACATGTTTAGGTTCATTAAGCTATTCAGATTGTAGGTATACTTTGAATTGATGTTAAGAATATTCAGAAAGCCCTTTACCTCTAGGGGGAGGGGTGGCATGATTTAAGGCCAAGGGTCCCTCCCCTAAGGAGCTATGAGGTCAGGCCAGGGGTGGGGGTAGAGAAGGGTAGAGAAGGGTATATAAGGCGGGGAGGGATCTTACCTGTCTCTTTCTTCACGGATCTGCTGAAGTGAGATTATTTTGAGTATTCTGGTATCCTGGCATGATGTCTGCGCAGCGCGGAGGAAGAAAGTCGAGGTCAGATGGGCCAGCGGTGATGATGGGGGTCGAGGACGGCGGTGGAGAGGCATGGATGCGGGAGCTGCAGGAGGAGGCACGTCGGCGCGGTCTGGTACAGCTGCTGGACAGAGTATGGCGAGGTGGGGCTCTCAGCTGGGCGGTGAGGCAGAGGAGTCGGATGGCAGTGTTGCAGGCCTCAGCGGCAGCACAGGCCTCCATGTAGGCCTGGAGGTAACAGCTGTGGACAAACTCAAGGAGCTCAGGTCAAGGGTAAGTACATGAAAAAGAAAACTACAAATAGTGCAATCCTGTATATACACAAAAATAACAATGGAAGTGATAGAAACTCCTACTGAATGCACACTCACAATCGCAGTAAGATGTGCAGGCCTGTAAATCACAGGGTCAGGTAGGATAACTGGATGAACTCGGCTGGCCAGGGTGCTTGAAGTGTAGTACAACGGGTAACTCAGCTGGAAGAGAAAAGAAGAAAGAAGCCCACTTGCCTGCGCTGCTTTCTTCTTTTCTCTACCATTTGACTTCTGCATCAGCGGCTGGCACGCCACTGCGGACTCGTCAAGACTCAAGGAGTGGGTAAGATTTTTCCAAGATATTCTTTATGTGATGTATGAATATGGATGAGTACCAGGACATATTTGATGTCCTCCAATGAGGTTACATCAAGGTGATTTTGAGCATTTTTGATTGTTTCCTTCAGGAGAAATTATATTGTATTTTGACTGGTCCCTCACAGATCACTTTAGTATCTACCCACTCCGTAGTATAGTCTTTGATAGGAGCCCTATACTTATGGATTTAATTGCATGAAGATGTCACCGTCTTTGGAGCACCCACCCTCTACACATATCGAACAGGTAACGCAGCTGACCCAGGCGCTGCAAGTGTAGTAGAACGGGCAGCTTCACAGCAATACTCGCCCAGAGGTGCAAAATAGAGACACAGACAGCATAGTGTAGAGGGTTCGGAATATATTGGTATATACACAAATGAGCTAAAATACGCACTCACATCTCCACCCTCATACAGGGCATGGTACGATACAGTGCTGGACCCTCCCTCCGGTGGTAGGAGCTCAAGGTGCCGCGGTCGTAGGGGCTCTCGCAACGGAGGCTGGTGCGGAAACAGTCTCCGCGTTACCTGCGTTCCCCAGCTTGTAACGGAGTGCTCACCACAAACAAGGCGTGACCGCGAGGCCGAGGTGGGGATTGATATAAACGCCACCCACAGCCGCGTGTGCGCATCTGGAGTGTAGATTAGTCGAGGTAGCCGGGTCGGGGTTGGAGAGTTAAGAGTAGTCGTGATACTTGCCGAGGTCGGGGTTGGAGAGTAGCTGATCGTTGCAGGTACTATTAGCCGTGGTCTGGATTGGAGAGGTACGGATCGTCGTTGGTAGCCGGGGTCATAATGTCAAAATGTTCATTTTTAATACTTTGTCGAGAATCCTTTGCAGGCAATGACTGCTTGAAGTCTGGAACGCATGGACATCACCAAACGCTGGGTTTCCTTCTTTGTGATGCTTTGCCAGGCCTTTACTGCAGCTGTCTTCAGTTGTTGTTTGTTCGTGGGTCTTTCTGCCTTACGTTTTGTCTTCAGCAAGTGAAATGCATGCTCGATCGGGTTGAGATCAGGTGATTGACTCGGCCATTGCAGAATATTCCACTTCTTTGACTTCAAACACTCCTGGGTTGCTTTCGCAGTATGTTTTGGGTCATTGTTCATCTGTAAAATGAAGCGCCGTCCAATCAACTTCGCTGAATTTGGCTGAATCTGAGCAGACACTATATCCCTATACACTTCAGAATTCAGCCGGCTTCTTCTGTCTTCTGTCACATCATCTGGCCTTTCTATTCTTGAGGCTTATGGTTTGCACCTTGTGGTGAACCATCTGTATTTGCTCTCGTGAAGTCTTCTCTTTATGGTAGACTTGGATAATGATATGCCTACCTCCTGGAGAGTGTTCTTCACTTGGCTGGATGTTGTGAAGGGGTTTTTCTTTACCATGGAAAGGATCCTACGATCATCCACCACTGTTGTCTTCCGTGGACTTCCAGGCCTTTTTGTGTTGCAGAGCTCACCAGTGCGTTCTTTTTTTTTCTCAGCATGTACCAAACTGTTGATTTTGCCACTCCTAATGTTCCTGCTATCTCTCTGATGGATTTTCTTTTTTTTGCAGCCTAAGGATGCCCTGTTTCACTTGCATTGAGAGCTCCTTTAACCGCATGTTGTGGGTTCACAGCAACAGCTACCAAATGCGAATGCCACATCTGGAATCAACTCCAGACCTTTTACCTGCTGAATTGATGATGAAATAACGAAGGATTAGCCCACACCTGTCCATGAAACAGCTTTTGAGTCAATTGTCCAATTACTTTTGGTCCCTTGAAAGAGATGTAATTCCTAAACCCTTCATCCAATGTGGATGTGAATACCCTCAAATTAAATCTGATAGACTGCACTTTAAGCCCATATTCATTATTTAACTGTAACTTGAATTTATTTTGGTACACAGACGAAATAACAAAACTTGTATAAGTGCCCAATTATTTCCAGACCTAACTGTGTGTGTGTGTGTATATATATATAAAACATGTGTGTATATATATATATATAAAACGTGTGTGTATATATATATATAAAACATACTTTACCACCAATGCAGATGGTAAAAGAGACGACAGCACTCACATGTAGAGCAATGAAACTTGTATTCCAAAGGTAAGACACAAAAATCCAACGTTTCGATCCACCAGAGGGATCTTTCTCACCTTGAGAAAGATCCCTCTGGCGGATCGAAACGTTAGATTTTTGTGTCTTACCTTTGGAATACAAGTTTCATTGGTCTACATGTGAGTGCTGTCGTCTCTTTTACCATCTGCATTGGTGGTAAAGTATGTTTTATGTTATTTTATGACCTTAGCACCAGACCCTATTGTGATTTTACAGGAGTGCTAGCTAGTATCTGCTTTTACTATATATATATATATATATATATATATATATAGTAAAAGCAGATACTAGCTAGCACTCCTGTAAAATCACAATAGGGTCTGGTGCTAAGGTCATAAAATAACATAAAACATACTTTACCACCAATGCAGATGGTAAAAGAGACGACAGCACTCACATGTAGAGCAATGAAACTTGTATTCCAAAGGTAAGACACAAAAATCCAACGTTTCGATCCACCAGAGGGATCTTTCTCACCTTGAGAAAGATCCCTCTGGCGGATCGAAACGTTAGATTTTTGTGTCTTACCTTTGGAATACAAGTTTCATTGGTCTACATGTGAGTGCTGTCGTCTCTTTTACCATCTGCATTGGTGGTAAAGTATGTTTTATGTTATTTTATGACCTTAGCACCAGACCCTATTGTGATTTTACAGGAGTGCTAGCTAGTATCTGCTTTTACTATATATATATATATATATATATATATATATATATATATATATATATATATATATATATATATATATATATATAGTCAGATAAGGCAGTTGGCACTCCAATAGGTGCTGTTAAGCCACAGGTGCACGTCCCATATAGAGAATGTAGTTATACGTTACCGTTCCAAGGATTGGTAAACAAGAGACAGCACTCAAAGTGTATTAGTGAAAGCAAAAATACATCCAGAAACCCAACGTTTCGGTCCTACAGAATGGGACCTTCCCCCTGAGGAAGGTCCCATTCTGTAGGACCGAAACGTTGGGTTTCTGGATGTATTTTTGCTTTCACTAATACACTTTGATCTTCAACATTGAGTGCTGTCTCTTGTTTACCAATCCTTGGAACGGTAACGTATAACTATATATATATATATATATATATATATATATATATATATATATATATATATATATATATATATATATATATATATATATATATATATATATATATATATATATATATATACACCACTTGTGGGTACATTTGCCTGTCCCAGATAGGTTACACACACATTACTAATACACATACATCTCTAATTCCTAACACTAAACATATATCCTCATCAATAACGCTTCTTTTCCAAGCTCTAACCATTTGAATCCCAACATTCCGAGCTATTCCTCATTATTAGTGATGTCATACAGAACATGTCCCTCTTACAATAAGAAAAAAGATATATACTGCATTTTGTATTTTTTTGTATTTTTAAATAGTATAAGCCACCCACATTTAGCATGTGCCATAGATGGAATCGAACAAGAAGGGGGCATAAGCTTTAGGGTGCTCTAATGGACATAACAAGGCCTGACATGTTGGTGGACGTTTTGACATACAGCGGAGGTCATCAGTTGCTTGGTTACTCCATTCTTAGTTAAGCAGAGATCTCACATTGACCACTCTATTCGAAGGTGGACACGGTCTGAATGGGAGAGGAGAACTCCCGCTACCACTTCAGCCACTATACGGCGAGTCTCAACCACGTCATCACTACACAAATACAATACCAAATAAACCACTGCGCAAAACACCTCTGCCAAAGGTCTTCCAGCACACTAAATGTTATTGCCCTTAAAATTCCCATCTTCCTTCTGGACACACTAAGAAAAAACTGCCCCTGTCTCATTCACGCAGCTCACCGTTAGAACATCTCCTCCTCCCCATTTCTGCCTTCCTGCTCCTTTTTTCTATTGCCTTCGAAAATTGGACTTTTAATTAAATCGTATATTTGAGCTGACAAGTGTTCAATTTGCATATCTGATGAAGAGCGGGCATTGCATTCTGCCTAATCCTTTGAAGCGCAGCCCATTAACCCCTTCACCCCTCAAGTGATGAGTTATATAGCATCTGTGGTCGCATTTCATGGTCAGCAACACGAAGAAGCCTTTACTCACGCCAGATGTCTTCAAGCAGATAAGACGTAGAGAGTGGGTGATCCGCACATGCAGCTTGCCCCTGTCAGCCACTGCAGGGGTACAGCATGAAAAAACAGGTCTGGCACTCTGTATAAATAAATGTAGATACTCCATGCAATGTAGCGTTAAGTTAATATAAATAAGTAACGTGTTTATTTCTGATCAAAATCAAATTTGATAAGATTCTGCATTATCACCACCATTGAACCCTTTGAAATCTCTGTGATGTTCTGCGTTATCAGTGGGTAAAATAAGGCACCCAGTGCCATACGAAAAACAACCTTTTTGAAGGATGCATGGCAATACAAGTATATCGCCATGCTGTCCAACATATGAAATATCACAGAGAAAAATTAGCGAGATCTCTACCATCAGCTTGCCTTGTTGTGAGGCAGAAGTTATCGGGGCCAAAGTAAAAACTGATTCATAATCCATCTATGAACCTGGTAGTATGTCTAATAAATCAGGAGAGCTGGTCAGTATGGACACCACCTGTAATATTTACAATGTCTGGAGTCAAGAGTCGCATGCAGAGCTCTTGAGCCAGGGATTGTGGGTAGAGACAGGGCCGCTTTAAGGCACTGGTGGGCCCTGGGCAAAGTATAAACTAGTGGGCCCTCTTGAGCCTTAACACTTAAAAATTATTCAACTAATAAATGTTGGGGGGCGGGGTTGTTACGGACCTGGGGGATGGGGGTAGGTATGGTCGTGAGCTAGGAGAAGGAGGTATGAGCCTGGGGAGCGGAAAGGTCTACAATGGGGGGGTGGCGGGGAGAGGGGGGCGCGAGTGTGCCTTCCTGTAGCCTCAGAGGATGCATGGGCCTGCTGGAGGGTGCCCACAGAGGTGCTTGAGTTGGTTTCCCTTCCACCAGCCTCCAGTCGGCCCCCTCTGATGGGTGCTTGCTGGAAGGTGTCCACAGAGGTACCTATCTGTTAGACTGCTCTACGGAGAACCTTCAGAAGGCCCCCTCTGACAGGTGCCTCTGCTAATCTGGTACTACGTTAATGTCGCTGGCAGGGGGGCTCGGGCCTCTTGACTCCACGGGTCACAGTAGTCCCGGCTGTTCCCCCTATCGGTGGCCCTGGGTGAGCCACTGATGGTGGTGGGCCCTGGGCAACTGCCCCTTTTGCCCATTGGATAAAGGGGCCCTCGGTACAGAGAGGGGCTGCTGTATAAGCAGATTTAGAAGCCATGAACGTCATCTTGTAGGGTTACCTGTCTGTGACAAGGAGGGCAGCTAGGATATCATACCACACTGTCCCAACATACTCACTACCCTCCAACATATCTCCAACTCTTGCTGCAAATCTTTTAAACATACCATTTAGAGCAGTGGTTGGCAATCATTTTCAACTGCCCCCTCAAAATGTAATTGTTGATTCGGTGCACAAATCAATATGGCTTGGGTTTCGGAGTTGAAATATATTTATTAGGTAGTGTATGCATGAAAACTATCATTCTTTCTAACACTCTATTTGTCACTCTCTGTTCCTTTCTGTATCTCCCCATATGCATATATCTCCTGTCACCAGGGTCTCCCCAGGGGGACGACATGCACCCAGTTGGGAAACACTGTCTTACGTGTGGGTGCACAAAGCTGTGATGAGCTTATTAGAGCTTGATCTGCATCAAGCTGCTCATTTTTAAAATAGAGTATATACATATATTATAACAGTATTTCGACCTGGAGCTGTACTGTGTTATTTTGAGCTCCGGGGAACCGCCGACCAATGGGAAGCTGCAACAGAAAACTGTAAATATCTCAGGGACGGCGATCCCCGGAACGGAAAAAAGTGTGGTCCAGCTCCGGGGGACTCTCCTGGTCCGAGTACTGTAAAAGATTGCGGCTTATCTTCATGCATCCTGGCATTCATGTGTAAGCCCTTTACAGTCTCCCACTGTTCAGTGTCATGTCTGGGCTTATAACGCTCATACTATTCTCTATATGCAAATAGATCTGGATTTATAATGCCAACATGTTGTGTACATAACATTCACTATTCAAATACCCAAGCCAAAAAAAAAAAAATAGACATGAAGTCACAAAGAGAGATGGAGAGAGAAAGAAATTGTATAAGAAAACAGAAAGAAAAAGCATTGCAAATCTAATAAAAAAAAACCCAGCTCCAAAAATACAACGCGGCTAATTCATTTATAGTTTTAATTAGTTCTTGTCTGGGGAGGGGGAGGAGGGGGGGCACTTTAGCACAGAGAGGTTGAGAGAGGGGGGGGTGGGGGTTTAGAAATGTTACCGGTGCAACAGCGCTTTTTAATTACTAAGCTGGGGTTCGGTCTCAGATCTGCTGATGTCTGGGGAACGAGTTAATTAAAATCCGCATTATTTTACTTTTAATTAGTTTCCCTCTTTTGTTTCCTCCTCGCCATATGGCCGTGTCCCGTAGTCAAATTAACTTAATTAAGCTAATTACGCTGATCAGTTTAATTATTCACGAGACTCTGATTGGGTGAGAGGGGAATTTTTTTTTTTAACTACCCTGAAGCTTTTTGATTTAAGTTTCCTCCCCCGCTTCCCCCCCACCCTTCCTAACAAACCCAGAACAGATGTTAACCCTTTGCTGCCAAAGCAATACGTTACTAGCCTATTGGCAACAAAATGGTTAACACTACATCTGCTGGAGAGACATGAAATAGCAGACTGCAGGCTATTGCATTATTGATTTCAATGCTGCAAGAACCCCTTTGCAATAGTAGTGAGAAGCACAGTTAACAACCAAGTGACTGTGACCTGCTGCATTGTTAACTGTGCGTTCCACAACCTCTCATTATATTGAACTGTGCCCCATATATTACGGCAAATTTGGGGCAACAGAGTATTTTCTGAACCACGGGAAACGCGTAGACCCGTCCATGAGAGCGGGTTTTTTTTTTCAACTTAAAATTTTATTGAATTTTCATCAAGTCAAGCAAACAATAAGGTCTGTGCATCATCTTAACTCCGGCGCAGCGGGGTTTAACCCTAACTCAATGCCTGGCCAACCAGCAGAAACCGCATTTAATAACATAAAACATAGACAGAGAGTTGTAACTCTGTGCCACAGAGTTCAGATATTCCTTCAGTTCTTTACGTCAAGTCTGGCCTGGAATGTGGCTAGGTCCTCATCTACACCTGTCCATTTCCTTGGCCTAAATCCCTTCCTCTCAGGACCTCTCCGACCATCAGAGGAGAACGCGTCTAACACTATCATAGCCAAGCAGTGGCATTGCTCACCCCTTGGAGATCCGTCTGGGCCAACCAAGGTAGCCGGGCTTTGAAGTCACAGAGTGTATTTGTTGCTTGTTTTATTTTTTTTGCGTGGGTGGGAGGTGGGGGAGCAGGATTGCAGATTTGACTATTTTGCTGTCAGATTGGCCTTGGCAAAAGACTGTGCCATGGACCTTATAGCTCCAGCCTGGGTCACTGCCCCCGATCTCCGGTACCCTCTCCCCCTCCTCTGCCAATGCTCACCAAGCTTCTCTATTCCTATCTTCAGGGCTTCAACTGAAAAGCATTACAGGAGGCATTACAATCTATTTACCCACCTTTAAACAAAGGGACTTATTCCTACTGTCTCACATTATCTCTACACTGCAAGCTCTTTGAGCCAGAGATCCATTTTTTTGTGTTCACTGAACTACCATTGGTGCAGCAGGTGCAAGGCACCGCCGCCCAGCAGCCATAAGGGGCTCACTGCACAGTACAGAGGGCAACGTGCCCCAGGGGAACCCAAACATATTTGTGCACCAGGGCTCCCCCTTTCACTAGTTGCTCGTCCGGTTGGCACTCCATGTACTTTCAAATCCTCCATATGCCCCAGCTGTGAAGCACAGTGTGCACCGCTTGGGATATTTATTCATTTCATATTAGAGGTGCTTAGCCTTTGAAGTGGGTGATCCCAGCTTTCCATGTGATATTGGGCAAGTCACTTTATTTCCGTGTGCCTCAGGCACCAAAACTATCTTGTAAACTCTTCAGGACTGCCACAAATTCAGCGCTGCGCACACTGTCAGTAATATGATCAGTAGTATAGTGCTCACATGGACCTGACTCCATCCCTTCCTACCGCAGGCGTGTTTGCCACCACTTGCAGACACAAGCAGTTGAGCGCTGGACCGTACGGACTTCACAGAACATTACAATGTAAAGGTTAACCCGAGGGTTCTCAACTCCAGTCCTGAAGACCCCCCCCCCCCCAACAGGTCAGGTTGTCAGGATATCCCTGCTTCAGCACAGGTGGCTCAATCAGTGGCTCGCCTGAGCCACCAGTGCTGAAGCAGGGATACCCTGAAAACCTGACCTGTTTGGGGGGGATCTTCCGGACTGGAGTGGAGAACCCCTGGGTTAATGTATACATGTTTCTTACCTTTTAATGCTGCAGGTGCACTCTCCATAAAAAAATGCCTTATTTGGATACACAGCCATCCTCAATATAGTTTCTGGTGTCAGGCAATAGCTCTCCGTATCGTTCCTAGCAACCAAGGGCTTAACATCCATGTCAACTTGCGGGGCTCAGTCCTATAATTAAATATATGCCCAGGTGTGGGACATTTTCAGGGGTAGGGAAAGCTCTGAGACAAAGCACCACGCTGGAACTGGAACAGATGAAGTACTGTATGTGCAAAGTCAGGTCGCATGTTTGGAAATGTATCAGTCATTTTCTATTTGGGAAAAATGATGATGTTGAATTAACTGCTCTCTGACTGAGCCATGGTCACTGCAGCTTTGGGATTGCTGATGCATTTCCCCAGTCGGTTAAAAGAACAGTGGTATTGTAACTTGGGTATTAAAATAAACAACTAGTGGTACGCCCCAGTTCCATATGACCACTGCACTCGGAAGTATTTTTGTACTTTTAATTTTTATATTTTTCAAGTTTTTTTTTTTTAAATAAAAAATGATATACACATATATGTATATATATCCCACACATTACAATGTTATCATCATCCTCCTCAGCCCTTGTCGATCCACTGCTGGATGAAGCCTCCCCAATGATCTTCCAGGTATTGCAGTTCCAGCCTCTCTTCTCCACGTTACTACAGCACATTTTCTGATTTCATCCTCTCATCTTACTTTTAGTCATCGTCTTTGTCTTTTAATCTCTCTGGGAATACAGTTGAGTTCCATCTTTTTCCAACGATGGTCATTTCTTCTGGCGATATGTCCACCCCACTACCATTTTAATTTCTTCACCCTTGTGATGATGTCACAGGCTTTTGTTTGGTTTTGAACCCATTCATTCTTTTCCCCTTCTATCTGGATAATACCCAGCATGCATCTGCCCATAATTATTTTAGTTGTCTGAAGCGTCTCAATTATCTTCACATTCAGGGTCCAAGTGTCATATCCACGCGTGAGCACGGACAGGATACACTGGTCGAAAACTTTCCTCTTGAGGAGCAAGAAGGTTCCCTTGAAATATGGTCGTTTCTTCTAAATATGCTCCACCCCATCATCATTCTCCTATTGATGTCATTCAAAAGGTTCCCATTCGTTGTTACTCCGGTTTGCCGGTAAAATAGACTAATTAATCAATATTTTTAAGTTTCTTTGAGAGAAAAAAAAAAATAAGGACTTCAATATTAGGTGATACTTTTTTTTATTTGGATTAACGATTGGTAATATAAGACAAGCTTTTGAGAGTTCTCTCTCTTAACCTCAATAATATTTAAAAAAAAAATGAAAATATGGCTTTGGGGTCACCAACAGACAATCGGAGAGAGATCGACAATCCGAAAGAGAGCACTGGACTTGTAAGGAAGGGACGGCATGATTTTAGGCCGAGGTGCCCCTCCCCTAAAGTGCTGTGATGTCAGACTAGGGGGAGGGGTTAAGGACGGGGTACTTAGGGCAAGGGGGAGGGACCCGAGCTTCCTCTTTCTTCTAGGATCTACTGGAACGAAGTTAGATTTTCCTGGTTCCTGGTATCCTGATCCTGAGAAGCTGCTGTATGGCACGGAGGAAGAACGACACGGCTGAGGGCCCAACGGACCTGATGGCGGTCACTGTCGGCAGAACCGTATGAATGAGGGAACTGCAGGCGGTGGCGCGGCGGCACGGTCATAAGTGGCTGCAGGCTCATTTTCTCAGCGGGAAAGCAGGGACTTCTTCTGGAGGGAGCGCCCGGCGGAGATGCAGCAGCAGAGGTGGACGGCGGAAGGTAGAAAAAGTGGAATGTTATGTTGTGGTTTTTCAAACCACCACAGATCGGATGGTTTCTGGGTCTGTGGATTTCTTCGGGCTGGGTTTGGGAGGGGTAGTGTGTTTGGGTGTTATTTGCACGGCGGGATGGTTGTGGATTCCAGAATCTGTTGGCGCATGATCATTTTGATGATCCTCTGGTTTATGGCGGATTCCACCAGGGTAGGGAGCTGGCGCTGTATCAGTGGATTAGTGCGGATTCAGCGGAGGGGGAGGGGGGCAGATTTGTTAGCAGAAACTCTGACGGATAGACTTTGGGCGGATTCCCAGTCATATCCACGCGGGTCAGATACCAGGGTTAAAATTTGCGCGGATTAAACACAGTGGTGGATTTTGAGGGTAAATCCCAGTGGATCCTATGAAAGCATGGAGTCTTGGGAAAATCCACGGGGATAGAGATTTGATCAAATCCGTCAACGGATTTCGCACCACTGAACAAATTGT
This sequence comes from Ascaphus truei, assembly GCF_040206685.1. Lineage (NCBI taxonomy): Eukaryota > Metazoa > Chordata > Amphibia > Anura > Ascaphidae > Ascaphus > Ascaphus truei. Next base: position 18,247,855 of record NC_134503.1, read on the forward strand.
GGAGAGCTGGTTAGGGAAATGGTTTTTGATGCCTTTACCCATCTTTCCTAGCAGGGCAGGCTCCGGCGGTGGAGGCCGGGAGGTGTCACAACCTGGACTGGCGAGCACAGCAAGGAGAGGACGCACTATGAGGAGAGGGAGTGGGGGCGAGGCTACACGTGGCAACGTTGCCCCAGCGCGGGACATCGTAAGGGGCGGGCCAAGGCAGCAGGGAGCCTGGGATCAGGCACCGCAGCAGGGAATGGCTAGGTCTACGGCGCTTCCTGTGGGTGCAGTGCGCTTCTGTTTTTTGTATCCCTTGGGACCCCGTGGCCGTGACACATGCGACTATTAGTAACACCAGCCCTTATTCATCACACACAAAAACATGGGAGCTGTTTTCTTATCCACAAAGTACATTTATTTATTAAAGGTCTTCAAACCTAGGACTCCGCATAGCACCAGGTTTAGCAAAGGGAAAAAGAATTCAATCAGAAGCAATTCTTTTCTTCTTCACTGTTGCAGCATGGAGTATAAATACCTGGCCGGTGTATTAAAAAAAAAAACATTTTCCATGGTCATGATCAGTGGTCTACGTGTGATGTTACCAGGAGGTAAGAAGAACCATTACTTTTATCTTGGTATATACACTGGTGGGTCCCACTACTTTTTTGTATATACAGAAACTTCAGCTGTACCACTGCTGTTTGTATACACCATCCCTGATTACCACTACTCTTGTGTATGCAGAAGCCCAAAGCACAATTACTTTTTGGATATATTTGTATATCATTTTTGTATATACAGTACAAGCCCAGAGTACCAAGACTTTTTTTATTTATGTAACGGTATTTCTGGCCCGGCCTGACCCACCCAATCTCACATTGGCCCCTGTGGTCTAACCGGACCCCATTACAGTGTAGATATGCCTGATGGTGCACCTGTTGGCTACAGGACTCCTGAGTCTCCCGCATGATGGTGTGTGGGGAGGACCCGTCAGACAGGCAGCTGAGGTAGTGTGCTGAGTCTCACCTAGTTCCAGTGCAGCGCCTCCACCTCACCAGGGTCCCTGCGTCCGCAAGGGGATGATCCTGGCGAGGAACTCCTCCGTGGTGCTCCTCTCTGTACACTCATTCCAGATAGATACACGAGAGGGTTTCTGGCTGAACTCATCTTTATTGACACGGCAGGGCAGCTGCCCTCCACAAGGAGTATCTTCAGCCGCTCATCTCGCCAGTGCTCCCTTTTGATAGGTATATCACCTAGATCAGGGATTCACTTATTCCCGCAGGAATCACTGTCCTGTGCCAGGTCCCTGGACACAGCCTCCCATGGAGTTACTATATCATAACTGACAGAACTCTTCCTCAACTGGACTTGAACTAGACAGCAACTCAGGTAGAACTTTCCAGCAACTAACTTTAGAACACAGTGCTGTGCCTTATGTAAGCTTCTGAGGCTGACACACCTCTGACATCACTAACCATGGAGTCAGAGCATGTGACCAGTCCCAGCCATACACAGAGCACCCCACCAGGGTGTGAGGGAAAACCTCCATGATTACTGCTGGCATGCCCACACTTACCAGGCCTTACTGCCAGCAGGAGAGATGACTGTAGGCATTTTACATGACCGCTACATTCTCCCCCTGGTGAATCCCATCGTCCTCGCTGGGACCTAAATTTGCATACCTCTTTCCAGGAAGCACTGCAACACAAAACATAATTAACATCACACAAATTTTCTCATAATGCAGTACAAATGAATACAGTACATATCTCCATCATAAACATTACAGATACATCCTAACATAGATGTATAACAACCAGAGTTACTCCCTTATGGAGTATCCATTAGTGGTACTACCATACCCTCTTACGGTGGCTTGCGCACAGCATGGTCCACGGGGCTTAAAGCAGCAATGCTGTAACCCTCTGTGCGACACTTCTCATGTAACCCGCCAGGATCCCAATCTTTCTCCCCTGATCCTGCCTCCTCATCAGTGCCATATCCCCTATCCTCACCAGTGGAACCCATTTTAAACTCAATTTCTCCTTCCATGAGGGGTTCAGGGACATACAGGTACTCCAACCTGTGGGGCGCTTTGTACTTAGCTATAATAGCCCTCTCGGCCCGGCTGCTCCTGGTTAACTCGGCATTCCCTGCCCTTCCTGGCAACACCCATGACAGGGGCTCGTCTGTGTCCACGGGGTCAGATAATATCCCAGGCCCCATAGGCTCTATATTATGCTGACATATCTGAAACCATCGTTCCTGTATCTTCCTCTTCTTCTGGGCCGGTGTAAATTCCCCCACCGCCCACCATCGGGTCTCCTTACGTTCCTCAGACCCCCACTCTAGTGAGTCCCCCTCCTCTGTATTCCCCCAAGAAGATATCCCCGCGGTTCTTTCCGAGCGAGGCTTGGACCATAGGTATGATCCCGGTACCTTTTCCTCTGCCGAATCGGTTACATTAGGTACCCACCGGGCCATTGATGCCATACCCAGTTGCCCTCCACCCCTGGAACCCCCCTCGGAAGCATAACTGTTCAGTCTCTCCCCAGTCCGTTCCTCACCGGTTCCCTGGGACCCTCCCGACATTCCCAAACTGGACGTGGACCCACGGGAAAAGGTGACTGGGACAGGGGCTTTATCTAGGGCATGGGTTTGGGCGCAGGGACAGGTAATAGGCATCCACGGGGTTCCGACCCGCTCTCTGCCTTCGGATAGTCCCGTATCATTGTGCGGAGGTGCCGCTGGTTGGGCCTCACCCGTCTCAGCTCTCCTCGCAGCCTGCCAGCTCTTTGTTGACACAGGTGATCGGGAAGCACTGCCCGATCGCGAGGCGTTGTGGTTCTCTCTCTGGTCGTTCCGCTACCTCCGCCGGAAGTGACGTCATCACCGGAACCGGATACTCCGCCATCTTGCGATGGATCCCCAAGCGGGATCTCTTCCTCCACAACGACATCCTCCGCCGGAAGTGATGGTTCTGCTCTCCGCTCCGCTCGGGCCTGGGCTAGGCCTTCCTCCGCCATTGCCAACACCGGCGCCTGGGAAGGGTAAGGATGTATCTCACCGCTCCGTCGGCTCGGGATGGAATCCTCTCCTCCTTCCGCGCTGCAAGTCACCACGGCCGTGGGACTCCGCCTCTCGGGTTGATTCTGCACCGACGACACGAGACTCTGCTCCGCCGCGACACAGGTAAGTGCCGGTTCTTTCTCCGAGGAGCCGAACTCCGACTCGGGGAGTGGCACTCCCGCAGGGGACCGACGGTGAGGTTCCGGGTTCTCACCGCGGTTGTAGACCCCTCTCTCTTCAGGCTCCGTTCTGATCATTAGGAGCGATCCCCATTCTTCGGGATCAACTGGTTCGGTGCAGGCCGCACGCGGGGCTTCAGCCGTCAGCATGGCTGTGTCCGCTCCCGCCTTGACTACCAGGGAGCCTCCTGGCAATAAATAGGGATATACCCCAATGTCTATCTCGCGCTTTGTTGTGCTGGTTACGGGGGACACTTTGCACAGTGGTCTCTCCTGTTCCATAGATAACGGGGCAGGTGATTCCTTATCTCCAGCTTCACTGGTGTGGTCCGCCGGCTGGGGCATCACCACAGCTGGGTGTTGGTCATGGGAGGCACTAGGTAACTTCTCCCTGAAGACAGCCTGAACTTCAGCAGGGCTCATAGTGATATAGAGTCCCGGCTCCTCCTCCTGGTGAACAGAAATGGCTGATGACTGCTCAAAACTCTCGCTCCCCCTGGTGGAATTTAAAGGAGGGGCGGCACACTCTTTCAAGGAGTGACTCTGGCTCTGCACAGCGTCACTCGGCTGGCGGGGGTGGGGTTTAGGTGTTCCCGCCAATCCCGGGCAAGTTCCTGCAATTTTATCATTTGCAGCATTTTCTGCAACTGGCTCTGGAAACTGTACTCCGCAGTAGGCACACTCGGGTACCCACGCCAATTCACCACCTGAAAAGTCACAAGTAACACAAGTGTTGTGCAGACACCTTATCCCTTCTATGAACACCTCCTTGTAGTCTAGTAGCAGCAGGTTGGGGTCATAGATCATACTAACAGGCAGTCTCAATAGGTTTTGTATACACGGACACAACAGAAAGGGTAGCTTCCTGTTCTCTGATAGCCAGACTCCAAATCCTTGAGGATGTGCTTGACTGCACCTTACAGTTCTATTGGTTTCATTATGAAGAACAGATTTGGCCGACTGCAGTTCTTCAAACAATCTGTCCTTGGGATAAAGCGGAAATGAGGCACATTCTATGAAGGAATAGACCTGGCTCTGCCCTGCGTCACTCACAGTGTAGGGGCGGGGCTCTGGTTTTCCCGCCAGTCCCGGACGGGTTTCTGCAACATTTTCCCGCGCGGCCACAGCTTTCGCGTCACTACCCCTGACAGGGCGGGGTTTCTTCATTGGCGCCAATTCCGGCCAATTTCTCTGCAAGTCTAGCAATGTACGCATTGTCTGCAACTGGCCCACGCGGTCTCCCAGGGAAGCGGGAGCCGCCATTTTGCTTTGCATCGCCATTGGATTACTGTGTTCGTTCTGATTGTACAATGGGGCTCCTCTCTGCGGGGCAGCCACCACACCGGTACAATAAAGATTAGCTTCAGATGCACCACCACATGTGTACCTTATCTAGGTGTGACCCAGTGTTGCACTACCTCAGGCTAGGCTCACTCTCTCAGTGTCTGCTGTGACTCCTTCCTCCCAGTCTGTGCTCCCTATGGTAAGTGTCTGGAATGGGCTAGAGTACTCTGGCTCTGCCATGCAGTACTTGGGGCGTCTACCTCTCTTGGTCAGCCTAGCGCAGACCCTCTCCAGGATTCCTGACCACGTTAACAGGCTATCCCTTCTGGCGTCCTACCAACTAGCACTACCTCAAAGTGACTCGGTCAGCTATAGCCCGGCTCCAGACCCCTCACTCCCTTCAGGCCCCTAGGTTGTCCCTGCGAACTGACAATATCCCGTCAGTCCCCTGACTACCCCTAGGTCCTTCCCTACGCAGCACAGAGTGGCAGCAGACGCTCTCCCTGTTTCCCAGTGTGCCTAGCTAGAGCCTGTCCTGATGACAGATCTGATCTCAGCAGCTCGCCTCCAAATGTAACGGTATTTCTGGCCCGGCCTGACCCACCCAATCTCACATTGGCCCCTGTGGTCTAACCGGACCCCATTACAGTGTAGATATGCCTGATGGTGCACCTGTTGGCTACAGGACTCCTGAGTCTCCCGCATGATGGTGTGTGGGGAGGACCCGTCAGACAGGCAGCTGAGGTAGTGTGCTGAGTCTCACCTAGTTCCAGTGCAGCGCCTCCACCTCACCAGGGTCCCTGCGTCCGCAAGGGGATGATCCTGGCGAGGAACTCCTCCGTGGTGCTCCTCTCTGTACACTCATTCCAGATAGATACACGAGAGGGTTTCTGGCTGAACTCATCTTTATTGACACGGCAGGGCAGCTGCCCTCCACAAGGAGTATCTTCAGCCGCTCATCTCGCCAGTGCTCCCTTTAGATAGGTATATCACCTAGATCAGGGATTCACTTATTCCCGCAGGAATCACTGTCCTGTGCCAGGTCCCTGGACACAGCCTCCCATGGAGTTACTATATCATAACTGACAGAACTCTTCCTCAACTGGACTTGAACTAGACAGCAACTCAGGTAGAACTTTCCAGCAACTAACTTTAGAACACAGTGCTGTGCCTTATGTAAGCTTCTGAGGCTGACACACCTCTGACATCACTAACCATGGAGTCAGAGCATGTGACCAGTCCCAGCCATACACAGAGCACCCCACCAGGGTGTGAGGGAAAACCTCCATGATTACTGCTGGCATGCCCACACTTACCAGGCCTTACTGCCAGCAGGAGAGATGACTGTAGGCATTTTACATGACCGCTACATTTACACACTTCAGTTCCCTGTTCTTTTCAAAGAAAAAGAGGAGTTAGTTTATAAATGATTTCATCCTTTCTGTGTCTATAGCATAAATATTGTTTTCATCTTTAAAGAAAAAAGTGGTTTGAAACAATACGGTGCATGGCACAGAAAGGAATATAGGTGACAGCTGTGTCTGTTACTGCATCATTTTAATTATTTGGGAGCATTGCTACGACCGTAGGGGACAAAGTCTGTTAATATACATTTTTTCTCTAAAAAATAAGCGTGTGTACTTTTGTGTATAAAAAACTAACAGCAGAACCTACACTTTGCAGTCAACATCAAAATTATGTCTGTCAATCTAAAAAGATGCAAAGGGGTTAAGCCAGGCCTAGTTCTCTAAATCTCCCTTCTACAAAGTATGGCACATCCCAGAATCCTCTGGGGTGTGCGTTAGAAAACCAAGGTTGAACTAAAACCTCAGGCCTTCGCTATTGCGTTGATAGAAACTTGTATATTTATGTAGCCCAGGGAACTGATAGGATCTCAGCCTGTGCAGAGGTCTTTCTGCAAAACTGGCATTTTGATAAGTTACAAAGGGATTTGTGTCCCTGCAGGTGTCTGCCGAAGTGGAATTGTTAATTGAAGCCTTATGTTTCAATCAAGCCAAAAAACAGGATCTCCACCTGATAAAGTGAGTGCCAGGCTGGGTGGTCTGCACTCGGCAGCTGTATTACTGGCGTGTGAAGTTAAAAGCTCCCCGTCTATTGATTCAGTTAAGAGTGAGATTTCTGTATAGAAAGATACAATCTCGTTGGCGTCTATAAGGGTAATTGATCCCCGCAAGAGAGTGAAACTAACCAAAGTGGGTGATAATGTTGAAGTGTAAAGGGTCAGCTGACCTGAGCAAGAAAGTTATATATGTTATTTTTTACATGGTTTGTCTCGAGTCGAGATATCCACAATGGATCAGCAAAATATTATTAGTTTTTTCCACCGAAAGTCAATTCCTTGCAAGAAGTTTCGCCAAGTCACAAAGAGAGAACAATGTCACCAAGTTAGTAAGCTTTTGGCAAAATATCGCCAGTGAGCGAAGCATGGTCTTATATATAGTCTCAAAATTAAAGGGGAAATCCAAGCGGGGGATTTTGTTTGTATTTTTTTTTTTACGCAGGGGGTCCCTGAAGCTAAACCCCATTCATTTAATCTCTGCGGCCCCCCTGCTTCAGAAGATAATTACCTCTGAAGGGGGCGCCAGTAAGTATCTCTCTTCTTTTTAAAGCACCCACATCGCGCGGGCCAATAAGAAGCCGTACCTGATGACGTCACAGTTTTCTATTGGCCAGCAGGGCGCGGGAGCTTGCAAATTCGGCCATTCCATGAACTCTGCTAGCCAAGCAGAGCGGCTACTGGCACCCCATACAGAGGTAGTTATCTCTGAAAGTAGGGGGTCTCCCCCGAGCTGAAATAAATGGGGTTCATCTCCGGAGACCCCCCCCTGCTTCAATCCAATGTAAAATATAAAAAAATTGCTAAAAGAAAAATACGCCGCTTGGGTTGCGTCTTGAAGCGAATTTTGAATGAAATTGCAATGCACATTGACATAATGATCGGCAAATATTCTGCAAACTGTGACTGAGCAGCGACTTTTTTGTCACGACTGAAAAAGGGCCAATTTGGCCTGCTTCGCGTTCTCATGCGAAAGGTTCTCACGCGTCTATTCTCTGGCAGAAATGGGTAACGACTGAAATCTAATGGGGTGATGTTGTGTAAGTCTATGGGGCAACTGATGACTGCGTGTGATGAAATGGGCAGTGGTTAAAAAAAGTATGAAAAACCGGTGCTCTAGGATCAGGGGTGTGCAAATTGGGGGGCATGCCCCCCCAGGGTGGGTTCAAGATTTTTCAGGGAGGGTGCGGGCAGGTTGCAGAGGCCCCACGGTATTTAAATTAAATGCCTGCGGATCGTGTGAGGCCTGTGCAATGTCGAACTACCTTGTCTTCAGTGTCGCCCTGGCAACGGGGTCGCGTGACATCACGCTGCCATGGCAACATGATGTCACATGACCCTGCGGCGTCATTAGACACCGGAGACAAGGAAGGAGGGGGGCGCGAGCAGGTAAGGAGAGTAGGTAGGGGTGCGCAGGAGGGAAAGTATGCGCACCCCAGCGCTAGATCAAGGATAGAAGAGCAACAATACTATGTATAACCACTTGTAATAGCATTTGTATTAACCATCCAGGAACTGTATGAACGCTGCACAGTGAAAGTTTGAATTGCAGGCCAAATTGTATACTGTGGATGAAAAACACAGGTAGGGGTAAAAGAGAGGGGGGGGGGACGATCAGCACCGGAGGACCCCCTGTGAGGTGAGCTGCACGATGCCGACCCGACCCCCACAAACCCCCAAATGTCCCGCTGTCACACACCAGCTCTGCATGGGGCGGAAGATAAGCAGAATAACTCACAGATAGAAGTGTCCTTCCGTCCGTCCGCGGTGCAGCGAAAGCCAGTCCTGTTAAGCGCGTGCTCCAGCCGATGAATAGATACACCAAAAATAGGCAAAGAAGGCGTGCACTGCAACCCGGTGGAGACTCTTTGATAAAGTACTCCTTGATTAAGGACACTTGGTGTCTGAAATGCGTAAGAGGGTTTTCACCTGCTTGGGTGATGTTCTGTTTCTGTACTGAATACATAGATTTTTACACCACCTGACTCCCTGGCAAGTGCGCTGCTTTCCTCTTCTCTCTATCATTAGATTGTAGGGGAGACAGGTGAGAGGCAGGAAGGCCGGACAGCAGGAGGTTACAATAATCGAGGTGGGAGAGAATGAGGGCCCGAGTCAGAGTTTTAGCAGTAGAGCAACAGAGGAAAGGGCGTATCTTTGTTATGTTATGGAGGAAAAAAACACAAGTTTTAGCTACATTGTGAATGTGAGAGGAGAAAGAAAGTCCTGGACTTGTAAAGGAAGGGTCGGCATTACTTAAAGCTGAGTGGGTCCTCCCCTAAGGAGGCCAGGGGGAGGGGTTAAGTAAGGGGTACTTCGGGCAAGGGGGAGGGATCCTAGCGTCCTCTTTCTTCTAGGATGTACTGGAGCGAAGCCCCCACCCACCCTATTTTGAGGCATGAGGGATGTCAGCATTGGAAATAAAGTTCGGGATTCTGCTCTATTTTTGTCGCAGCTGTGAGTATGTATTGGCGGGAATAATGTTACTGTGGGGGACTCCGCCAGTTTTATCTCCTGGAGGGAGATCTCAGACCTCGGAAGTATTTTAAATGGGGAAGGCCATACCACTGCAGGCTGTTGCGGCCCGAATGGTGGTGACCTTCCGGATGACTTTGAATTTGTACCATTCCAGACTAGACTCCGTTGGTGTGGTAGTGACCTTCTGATGGGGGCTCAGTGCATTTAGACTGAGGTACTGAATGGCTAGATGAGCACGAGCTGAGGGTATCCATCGTGCTCCGGTAGATATGAGCGGAGCAATCTGACTTGGTCCCTTGTTGGGGATACATCTGTTGTAATAAATAAAACTGTGGCCGTAAATTTCACCCAAAAAGTTGTATGGCCTGTTTATTGGGAATGGGAGAGAGGTCCATCTCGAGTAATGGGTAAGTCATGTGATGGAGGAATTGAATGTGACACCTAGGCAGCATGCTTGTGTGTATGATGGAGCTGCCAACAGTAATATAGAAAGGGGCAGTATAGCCAGGATTGTGGGGAAGTATGAGAAGCTCCATCTTTGACATGGTAAGTTTGAGTCAGCGGAGGGCCATCCAGGATGATATCGTAGAGAGACATTCAGAACTTTGTTCTGTACAGCCGGTGTAAGGTCAGGGGTTGAAAAGTAAATTGGCGTGTCATCAGCATAGAGCTGATATTTGAATCCAAGAGATGTCATAATGTGATCTAGAGAGAGTGTGTAAAGAGAAAAGGTCCCAGAACAGACATCAGGGGTAACCCCACAGAGAGATCAACAGAGGAGGAGATGTTAGCAAATGAGACACAAAGTATGATGGGAGAGGTGAGAGGAAATCCAGAATAGAGCTCTGTTACGGTTACCAAGAGTATGGAGAATGTGAAGGAGAAGATGGTGGTTCACAGTATCAAAGGCTGCAGAGAGGTCAAGTAATACGAGCAGAGTGTAATGACCTCTGTCTTTGGTAGCATGAAGTCATTAGTTATTTTGGTGAGGGCTTTCAGTGGAGTGAGCAATGCGGAACCCAGATTGTAGGGGATCTAGGAGACAATAGGAGGTGAGAAAATGGAGAAAGCGAGAGAATACAAGGACTTTAGAGGCAAAAGGCAGGAGGGAGATAAGGCGATAATTAGATTGACAGGTATAGTCAAGCTTGCGGTTTTTGGGTATACAGTAACTGTTGTGTGCTTGAAGGAGGTCAGAAAGGTACCAGAGTGGAGGGAGGAGTTGAAAATATGTGCGAGTGAGGAGATTAGAATAGGAGAAAGAGGTTTGAGATGGGAGGAATGGGGTCAAGAGGGCAAGTGGTAATGGGAGAAGAGGAAATCAGCACTGACACATCCCCTCTGTGATGGAGGAAAAAGAGTAAAGGAAGGCAGGAGTAGAGTTAGAAAGAGTAGGTTTAGAATATGAGGAGGATACAGAGAGGATGTCTGCAAGAATGGAATCCACCTTTGTCTTAAAACAGTCAGCAAAAGTTCTGAGAATAGATGGAGGTAGGAAAATATGTAACAGACGGTGGTCTGAGTAGAGAGTCAAAGACAGAGAAGAGTCTGCGTGGGTTAGACTTGTGAGTGATGATTAGTGAAGATAAGTTGGTTTGTTTAGCCTGATAGAGGGCAGACTTGAAACAGGTTAGGGTACATTTGTAGTGAAGGAAGTCTGCGAAAGTGTGATATTTTCTCCAGAGGCGTTCAGAGGAATGAGTGCAGGAGCAAAGCATGTGTGTATGGCAGTTTAGCCAGGGTCTGGGGTTAGAAGGACAAGAGCGCAGAGAAAAAGAGGGGCATGTAGATCAAAAGAGGAGGATATGGCAGAGTTTTAGTTCATGGCCAGGTTGTCAGAGTCTGTAGCGGAGCTGAGAGAGGAAAGTGAGGAGCGCAAATTAGAGCCAAGAACTGGTAGATTAATAGAGCACAGGTCTCTGCAGAAACAAGGGGTAGATGGAAGTGGATAAGGGGAGAAGTGAGAGAGAAAATTAAATGAGATGATGGCTAGAGAGAAGACTTGAGAAATCAGAGAAGTTTTTTTTTTGTGAAAACAAGGTCTAGGTGGTGGCCGTCCTTGTGGGTGCTGGCTGCAGTCTATTGGTGAAGGACAAAAGAAGAGGTTAGGCTAAGGCCCCGGTCACGGCGCTGTAATGCGCGCCCGCGCTTTTGGCTGCGCGTTCCGGCGATTCCCCGGTCTGCAGCTCACTGCAGGAGCAGAGACCGGGGGGGGGGCGTGGCGGAGGAGTGACGGGGGCGCGGCCATGACGTCACCCGGCAGGTTCGCCCTCATTGGCTGAACCGCCGGGGGGCGTGCCTAGCCGCTCGACGCGAGTTCCTGCTCTCAATTCTCTTGAGAGCAGGAATAGCTCTCGCGCGAGCGCTGTGGCCCCCCCTCGCAGCGGGCCCGGCGCCATTGCGGGGAGGGCTCTCGTGAGCGCAGCATCCGCCACAGCGGACGCTGTAGCAGGCAGCGGGGGCAAGGCCTTAGAGAGAGAAAGCGGGAAGCCCAAAGGAGAGAGGGGTCATCTGTATGGCAGTTGAAGTCCCCAAGGAGAAGATTAGGGGTCTTAGAGGAGAAAAAGGAGAGCCAAGATTCAAAGCAAGAGAGAAAGACAGAAGGGGGATGAGTAGAGGAAGGTGGTTAATGATTAGAGGTAGGTGGGCGATAGATGACCGCCACGTGAATGGGAGAGGAGAAAAAAGCTGGACAGTGTGAGCCTCAGAGGAAGGAAAAGAAAGAGAGGGAGGAATAGGAAGGATTTGCTAGCGGCGGGTTGAGGAGAGGATCCCCACTCCTCGGTTATATCAGAGGAGCAGAGTGTGAAGGTAAAGAAGTCATGTACAGAGAGGAACCTATTAGAAAGGGAGCGGACATTCCAAAGGGCACAGGAGAAAGGGAGAGGGGAGGGAGAGTGACAGGGGATGGGGAGGAGGTTAGAGGGATAAACAGCATGTGGAGTACAGGTTGGATGTGATGGGCGAGGACAAGAACATGTAGAAATCAGTCAGGGACCAGGATTAGGAGAAATATCCGCAGAAGTAAGGAAGAGAAGCATGGAAAGAAAGCGGGTGTGTGAGCAGGATTTGTAGGGGAGTAAAGAGCACGGAAAGGAGTTCATGTGAACTGAGAAGTGTGTGTGTATATTTGTGTACACACACTGTTACCTAATTTTCCTCTGTGTATGCGTGTATGTATATGCATATCTATAAGCATATGTAGATAGATAGATAGATAGATAGATAGATAGATAGATAGATAGATAGATAGATAGATAGATAGATAGATAGATAGATAGATAGATAGATAGATAATGTGTAATAATAATAATAATAATAATAACAGAAAATACACATATATATATTTATCTCTTTTGGATAGCATCTTTAAGTGAAACTCTGAGGGGGTGGAGGCCTTAACATGTATATCAGGCCTCTCTTATCTGCAAAGGGGTTAAGGCAGCAAGAAAAGCCTTTCATAGAACATCTGCCGTGCAGAGAAGCTGAGCAGGCAGACAGGAGTCTGGGGCTGGGAAGCAGCGAGCATTGTGAGGCTCATTAGTTTCAACAATCTGAGCAGCAAAAAAGATTAATGCCTCATTAATCCCCGATAATGAACACCTCTCCATTAACAAGTGCAGACACAGAGCAATGCAGCCTACACACACACACACACACACACACACACACACACACACACACACACACACACACACACACACACACACACACACACACACACACACACACACACACACACACACACACACACACACACCAGTGTTTAGCCTTACAAACTGACTTACTGCACAGACGCAATTAACCTCTTGTGTGCCGACAGGTAAATGGTGTCACGCTTCACCCAGCCAATCGCAACGTGACATCGGGGATGTAAAAGGAGGGGGCTGGTCCTCCTCTCCCGTTCATATGGCATTCAGCGCTGATTGCTGCAATATCCCCTAGAAAATCAGCAAAAAGTCAGAAAGTACAGCATACGTGACACGGGCCTCCAAGGTGTCGGCATTTATAGGGTGTACATTAATAGGGCACTCAAGTGGTTAAGAGTTTGGGTTTTTCATTAAAGCTGAATGTGTTTTCTTCACTGGGAAGTCTAAAGTTGAGATTCCCTTTAATATGTGCATCAATACAATCAACATAATGATCAGTAATTAGCTAAGTCGCTGATCGATCCGTTCTCCTGTGATCGATTGGAGAAGATTTGGCTCGGGGGGTTCACTAAATGGCTGTCAGTGCAGCAGAAGAGGACCAAAGATGCAAAGTTCTGGTGGGAAGATCATGTGACTAGGCAGTCACTAGATACAATTGGTGCACTGCTAGAGAGAGAGAGGGAGGAGCTCAAAAAGGATGTGCCAGAGGCTGTTTCATAAGAGAAAGGGGATGTGACTTTGTAAATGGTAGCTATAGAAACAAAAATGCTTGTAACATTATAATACATTAAAATGTAATTTAGAGTTATTTTAAAAAAATGCTACAAATATTTTCTCGTAGTACAGAACTAATTTATTTAAAAAAAAAAAACACAAATAGGATATTGCTTGGTCTGCAGCTTTAAAGGGGCAGTTCCACATCGTAATAAAATGCATTGTTTGAACACTCTATTAACTGAAGACAACAATGACAATATATATATATATTTATTTATTTTCAAATATAGATACATGTGTCTGATCTGAAAACAGTGTCAATCACCCACATTTAGCCTACAGTATTGCCACTGCCATTTATGTGTTCACCTTGGTCTTATGCTAAGGCCATACAGTGACGTCACCCGCGTGAACAAGTGCGTTCTCTGTCCATGATAGACGCGACGTCATTGGGCGAACCGCTCACGTGACCTGCCCGTCGCGCCGAGAAATCAGTTTCAACTGATTTCTTGCCCAACGCGCGCCCCCTCCTGCTGTCACGCGGTCTATGGGCGCCATCAATGCCTTTAGGCAATAAAGGCATACAATGCAATGTGATCGCGCCCTGCGGCACCAGGGACTTAGCCTTAGGATGGACGCGCCATTTTTAACCCTTTGCCTCCTGGAAAGTTCGACTCCTGAAAATAATCCTTTGGATAAAACTAACTCGCTGGACATTCTTGGCAGACGCCGCGCCCGACTCCTTAGCCTCTCTGATTTTTCTACCACACTTCATCGGATAGCCAGAAAAAAAAAACCGGCCTGAAATAGCAGCTGAAAGTTTCATTTCCTGCACGGACGGGTTCAGGGAAGAGCAAACAGCTTGGAATATGTGAATTGAAAAGCTCGTTTTACGACTTGCGGGCAGTAATTGTGGGGAAATCAGAGACGTGGCTGTTTTGTGGTACAAACTCCTGACCCTTCCCCTCAATATCCGACTAGCACCCTCTCCATCCACCTTTAAGACCAACCTGCTTAACGAAGCATATGGGTAGCTCCGTGGCTGATACTTTACACCTCATACATAAACCTTGGCCCCTTGCAGATGCACTTACCAGAACGCTCTGCTACTGTCTCTGTACGTTCTTCCTACCTGCCTATTAGACTGTAAGCTCTTCGGAGCAGGAACTCCTTTTCCTAAATGCTACTTTTATGTCTGTAGCACTTCTTCCCTTTATGTGTTATTTATATTATTGGTTATTTATATTATTGGTTATTTATATGATTCTCACATGTATTACTACTGTAAAGCGCTATGTATATTAATGGCGCTATATAAATAAAGGCAGACATACATACATAACCCTTGCACTGCAAAAGGGGGACCGCATTGCTTCTTTTTTTTTTAACCCTCCAACATAGAGTGGCACCCCTAAAATGGGTACGCTGTAGTTCCTAACAAATATAGAGAAACCTTGCTGTACTTGCAGAATACTGTGTGCTACCTGGAAGGTACCAAAAAATGTATCAGCCGGTACATAGGGAAAGAACCCCTTTCATGGAGCACGCTGTCAAAGAAAATGTAGAGAGATACTGGTAGATGATAAAACTTAGTTCTTAATATTAAAGAAAAAGAGAAACAGAGCAGAGCAAAAAGCGTGGAACTGGGGGCCAATAGAAAAAATAACAAAACCTTTATTGAAACATGCCAAGTTAAAAAGAGAAACCTCTGAGAGGTATTGGCCTCCAGTTCCACGCTTTTTGCTGTGCTCTCGGTTTCTCTTTTTTCTTTATCCTGCACTTACCTGTGGATGCACGCTGTTGTCACCGGAGGTCTTCGACTCACCAGCGGTTGATTTTGTGAGTACCCAATCAATGAACTGTATGCTGCGTTATTGTCCGTCACTAGGGGATTTGTTCTGGCGTCGCGGGGGTCTGCTGGTTCCCGTCGGGGGACCGCATGATCGCCGTGGTCAACTTTCCCTATACCTATGTGATTGCTTGTGGGCTTTATTAGCCACAGCTACAGTTTTCCGCGGTATACTCAGGACTCCGGTACATTAAGGGTTAACGTGGATGCCTCCGTGCAATGCACGCGCGTCTACCGGTCTAGTAGCGCCACACACGGAGGTTTATTCCTCTCTGTTACGATGCGCGGAACACGCCCCCTGTGGCGTGTTCCTTCCTTACCTGTTTAATTTCTGATCGCCGCCCTGTAGCTGCGAGTCAAGATCCTGTGTCTTTAAGTATTCTGAAGCTTCCTACGCCATCTTGCTTTCTGGCAATTCCTGCCCTCTTCCTCCTGACAGGAAGTAAGCCTCTCTCTTTCTCATTTCTATTAGTTATTTGCTGCCTGCCCTGGTTCCTGCTAGTACTACCATCGGATGCTGTTCCTGCCTGGACCTCCTTGGGACCTTTACTCATCTCCTTTGGATTCCGGAAGACTGGGACAGTCACTCATTTACTACTGAGGTTAGTTTACTGTCGGGTAGTTTAGGACCTGCTGATTAGGGTTTACCTTGATGTGGTAGCAGGCTTACAATACCTTGGCCAAAGTATTCAACTAAAGACTCCTTACTTTAGTATTTGCTGCACTCTTCTGTTACTGGCACAATGCCTTTAAGGAGGCTGGACGTCCTCCAAGAAGCTTTTCCCTTGTGGATGTGACCTTGTGCTCTGGACTCTTTGCTCCCCGACTCCTTCCATGTTCCTAGTTCCATGTTCCTGTTCCATGTTCCTGGTTCCTGTTCCAGACTCCTGTGCTGAAGTGTTGGCTTTTCCCCACGTTGGTGCCTGAGAACACGCGCATCCCCGCTCTGCTGCCAGAGCATGCGCACACTTGCAGCTGGGCTAGTCGTGTCTCTGAGCTTGGCTCCGCACCTCCGGACGCGTCGCGCATTCTTGTGTGCGGCGTGCTCACATGACTACGTGCGCCAATCCCCAGCGGCGCGGCAACTCACTCCCATTCTTGTCTCCTGCGGCTTCCCCACCTCGCTATCTGGTCCCTTCCTTTCTCTCGCTTGTGTGGGGAGCACAAGCGTAACACTCTCATTGCTAGTTATTAATATTGTTCAAGTAGCAAATATAGGCAGGGCCGCCGACAAGGGGGTACAGCTGGGACTCCTGTCCCGGGTCCCCTGCCCGCAAACCTGACACGTGGCCTGATTCGCAGAGAGGGCCTGCTGGAAGGTGTCTGTTGAGGTGCCTGCCCAGGCAGCACAGTGTAGGCTGGTGTAAGGGAGGCTCCCCTGACAGGCACCCTTTAGCAGGCAGCTCTGCATGCTCACTCAACAGGGCTCTTAACGGGTCACCTCAATCCTCCAAGGCAGCAGGTATGGGCACACTTAGATCCTCTGCTCCTATCCCCCCCCCCCCTCTCCGTTTCCTCCTCCCCTCTCCTCCATTCCTCTCTCCTTCCCCCCACTCTCAAATTTCCCATCCTTTCCACTCTCACTCCTTCCACCCTCTCGCTCCCCCCTCTTCCCTTCTCCCCCAACCCCCTCCGGCTCCCCTCTCTCTCCCCCCCCCCTCCATCTCTCTTCCCCCTCTTCCTTCCCCACTCTCTCCTCGCCCCCTCTTCCTTCCCCCTCCCTCTCCTCGCCCCCTCTTCCTTCCCCCTCCCTCCCACCCCCTCCCGCCCCCTCCCGCCCCCTCCTCCTTCTTCCCCCTCCCGCCCCCTCCTCCTTCCCCCTCCTCCTCCCCCCATCAAACTTATATAAGAGCAGTAGCACCCAGCCCGCTATTAACGCTCAGTTTATGGAGAAAAAAAAGCCAACAGTCTCAATATAGTTTTAGATCGCAGCAAAGAGGACATACAGTAGATATCACAGGAACAAGAGGGTGTTCGTTAATATGAAGCCTGTTGATATAGGTTCAATGAAAGAGATACTGATCTGCATTAGGATATTAGATATATATAGCTTGCTGTACATAGCAACAGAGTAAATACCCTCTTACAGAGCCATGCTTTAGTAACTGTGCTGCGTTTTGTCCAAGACGCAGGATTGTCGGCAATGTGATGGGACAGGGAACAGTCTCTCAATAGAGAGGTGAATGAAATGATTAGTGCCTGTCTTATATATGGTGCCTAGTATTAAACTATAGCAAGTAGGGCAGAGTATACCATCCCCAAGTTTAGCCCTCTGATCATATGTAAGGTTAATGATTATTACCTCTGGTGTCTCCCCCAGGGCCGCCGACGGGTTTCCAGGGGCCGATGAGTAGATATTTGCACCCCCCCCTCTCCGTGTCAGCGGCCTTGCCAGCCCTCCCCTTTCACATTTGTATTTCTCACCCTCCTGCGTCTCTCGCTCTTCCCCCCTCTCTTCCTCACTCAATCTCCCCCCCCCTCCGTTATCACTCAATGAGCCCCTCACTCAATAATTACCCACCACAATACACACTATACCCCCTCCTAATACAGACACCCCCAGATACAGACACCGTCCCCAAATATAATTTCTACCACCCCCCCAAATACAATTACCACCTCCACCACCATCCCCCCCAAATACAATTACCACCTCCACCACCATCCCCCCCAAATACAATTACCACCTCCACCATCATCCCCCCCAAATACAATTACCACCCAACCCCCAAATACAATTACTACCACCACCCCCAATACCATTACCACCTACCTCTGGTGGTTTCTGTTGCCAGGATACGGCTCTCCCCAATGGCTGCTTTCTTCTTCCCACGCCATCCTCTCTCTCCCCCGCCGGTGCGTGCGCCAGATGCTGGGCCTGACTTCTGGGTGTACCCAGCTTCTCGCGCACACTGGTGGGAGAGAGAGGTCGGGTGGGAAGTAGGCAGCAGCTGGGGAGAGCCGGAGCCAGGGCCTGCCAGCTGCACTTACCGGCCAGGCCCGGGACACTTTTCCCGACTCTGCCCCGTCGGCGGCCCTGGTCTCTCCTATGTGACAGGTACAGCAACCTGCCTAGTAATCGCACAACAGCAGAATGAAGCAATGTAAAGTGCTCATGATAAACTCACTGGGCGGCTGCTGTGCGTGTGGAGAAGTCCAGGTGGAGATCAGCAGTCGACAACCAACAAACGTATCCTGCCGAAGAGGGGGATAGCAGGATTGGGGTAGAGCCAGATCCGCTGCAATAGTAGAGAACTGCTTGCTGTAGCGATCAAGAGATACCGCTGCAGGGAGTATAGACTGACATGCAGCTCGAGACCAGTGTGCAGGGATGAACAGCACCGGACAAAATACAGCCGGCAGGGAGCCGACATACGTTTCGCTGTTCGTGACGGCTTATTTAGTCAGTCTATTCTCCCTGCGGCAGGGTCTCCTGATCACTACAGTCAGTAGTTCACTACTACATAGTATATCCGGTAAAGTGTAAACAGAGTTATTAAAATTATGATTTTACACTATGGAGCTCGTTCTTATTCTTGTTTTATATGGATGTTTATGTAGCGCCACCAGTTGACAGTACAGGAAATTAATATACAAAGTTTTACAAGTGTTAAACCAGATGTTAAACATAAGGAATTAGGGCGTACCTACACAACAGAGCTTTCGATCTAAATTTAATATAATAGGGGACTTACAGAATACAATAGTGGCAAGTGCACTTTGCCGTATAGAACATATTTGAGGGGGTAAGTGCATCACGAATGCAAGAAGCCACAGTCTTAAACGAACTAAACGTGTAACGGAGGTGACATTTCAGGAATTATATGACGGTGGGGAGGGGTGGATTGGGGAGTATGGAGGTAGGAAGGCCAGAGAGAAGGTTGCAATAGTCAAGTTGGGAAATAATGGCAAGCATACGTGTCTTAATTGTACAGCGACAGAGGAAAGGGTGGATTGTAACTGAAGAAACATCAGCAAGATTTTGCAGAAAGCACGAATGTGAGAAAAGGGAGGAGTAAAATCTTACATCTAAGCAGCGTACTAGTGAGACAGCAATCCCTCCAGCCAATTAGGGTCAGGCGGGAGCGTTCATTCTGCTCCCGGCTGTAGCAAAATTCATTTGCCATACGGGGCTTAGGGGTAGAAGCGAGTGGGCGGTGTCAACTGAACGTGACTACCGGGAACCCACTTGCGACAACGGCCGGATCTTTGGGGCTCGGCCGGATACGGGGCAGCAGGACAAGGCCTGGCTGACCCCCTTCCCTTAACCCATTAAGCGAGCACTCTGGCAGGGACAAGCGGTTACTCTATTAGTGCTTAATAAACAAAGCCATGTCCTTTTATATTTCCAAACCGAGTCTGTCGTTACTTGTCTGTTATATGTGGGTATCGGTTAGCGAGGGGAGTGGGGGGGGTCCCTCGCAGCCTCAATAGTAATGGTTGGTAGGGTTATTGAGCGACAAAAAGGAGCTATGGTTAGGTGGGAATAGGTTGACTGAGCTCTGTATTCGATGTTACGTTCCAGGCTACAGCGCATGCAATAGCAGAGACAATCAGCATCTTGGGTTGAAAGATACAGTTGTGTGTCATCTGCCTAGAGGTGATATTTGAAGCCAAAGCTAATAAGACTGCAGTCTATAGAGAGAAAAGGCGTGGGCCCAAGACACACCAACACACCGGGAGACAGGAGAAGAGGAAGAGCCAGCAAGAAAGACACTGAAGCAGCGGTTAGAAAGAGGAAAAACAGGAGGGCTTTGTTACAAATGGCAGGAGATTGACGCCGACTAGCCGCTCCTACAAATGATTCAAACAGCAGAAATCAAGCAAAATGGGAAGGGAGAAGAGCCTTTCAGATGTGGCAATGTGTCGATAAGCGATTCCCAACAAGTGGTTCTCTAAAGACAAAATATGTAATGGTGATCCCAGGCAGTATAACGGGTTCGTTCGCACGTGTGGGTGGTTCCTAAGTC
Organism: Ascaphus truei; assembly: GCF_040206685.1. Lineage (NCBI taxonomy): Eukaryota > Metazoa > Chordata > Amphibia > Anura > Ascaphidae > Ascaphus > Ascaphus truei. The sequence continues at coordinate 18,268,113 of NC_134503.1, forward strand.
GCTCCCCACAATGCTTTGCATCCTAAGTGGCAAGGCATTAAGGCATTGTGGGGCGTGACTTAGGAAGCAGAAATTGAGCTATACCAACCATGCCGTCTACACACACACCAAAGTGACGTTTGGGGCTTGAAGCATATATTTCTTACCCCCTTTCCCACCAGCTCAAGGCACTACTTTCTAGCAGGGGGCGCAGTGTAAAATAAACAAAAGAAAGATGGTTGACAACCACTGGTGTAGATCCTATCAAATCCCATATCATACATTCAATTCTCCTCACTTTTAAAGCTTTACACTCTTCTGCTCCTCCTTACATCTCAGCCCTAATTTCGCGTTATGCACCATCCCGACTCTTGCATTTTGCTCAAGGATGTCTTCTCTCTACCCCCTTTGTATCTAAAGCCCTCTCCCGCCTTAAACCTCTCACTGACTGCCCCACACCTCAGGAATGCCCTTGCCCTCAATACCCGACTAGCACCCTCTCTATCCACTTTTAAGACCCACCTTAAAACACACCAGATTTAACGAAGCATATGAGTAGCTCCGCGGCTAACACTATACACCTGATACATAAAGCTGGGCCCTCTGCAGACTCACTTACCAGTATGCCCTCCTACTGTATCTGTATCTTCCTCCTACCAATTAGATTGCAAGCTCTTCGTAGCAGAGACTCATTTTTCCTAAATGCCTTTTAGGCCTGAAGCACTTCTTCCCATGTTCTGTTATTTGTTATTTATATGGATTGTCATGTGTATTACTGCTGTGAAGCGCTATGTACATTAATGGCGCTATATAAATAGACATACATAAATACAATTGAATAAGCGCAAATAGACCTGAAGTTCACAAACCTTGGATGGAAAAGGCAAGAAGGCATCAGGCCGATAGTTGGATGAGGAAGTAGGAGTTGAGGATAAGTGCGAATATTGCAAGTTTGAGAGCAGAGAAGAGGTCAGATGGAGTTAGAGGGAATTTGGTCAAAGTTGCATGTAATGGAAGGAGAGGATAGTATCCAACTACTATTCCAATTTGCGCGCGAGACAGATGAGCATTAAAGGGGAATGATCTTTACAGATTAAATCTACCTTTGCCTTGAAGCAGTCAGCGATGAATTGAGTAGTTGAAAGAGAGACAGCTAGGAGTCATCGCACGAGTCAAAGACAGAGAAAAGGCAGCACGGGTTACATGTATGAGAATGAGTGTAGGAAATTTAGTGGGATCGAGATGAAGCAGGAAAGGAGAAATTTGTACCAAAAAAAACAAAAAAAAACACCAAATCGATGACCACTGCTATTTTTTTTTATTTTACAAGCATATGTTGATATGTTTTTTTATTTTGAAAAAGAATGGTTCCCTTTTAAGAAAGAAAAAAACGCATTTATTTTAGGAAGCCTCTCCTCTTTTTGCTTTCCAAGCATAACATTGTAGATGCCTAAAATATGGTCCGAATGACTTTTCCCCTCGATGGGAAGTCAATTTAGGATCTTTCAAAGTCACTGTATATTTTTTTTTTAAAAATGTAAGAAATAAAATAAAGCCGTGGTATACAGACTTTGTAAGTAGATCACGGCTTATAATCAACTACATAAAGAACCAATAAAACACAATATTTGCACAGATTGATAAAAAAAAAAAAAGACATTGCAAGCATGTTGTCATGGAAACCTGGGTTTTATTATTCAATATAAGATCAAAATGGGAAAGGGAAAAAAAGTGCAATTTATAGCTCATTTTTTTGTTACAAAACTGGTTTTATGCCCCAGGACTGAAGCTACACACCAGGGAAAAACAAAACAAAAAAATAAACACAATAGGAATTTCTACAATAAAAAGCACAATACCTTTGTCTTTTAAAATATTTACAATTGTTAAGCCTTCTTTTTGCATATACAGTAGGCCTTGGAGGGTGCAGTCATGAACAGATGTAGAGTAAAAATACAGAAATAAAATCACAATTACAGAAAGATTAGCACAAATATTGAAACGTCAGTTCAATAAGGTTCGTTAACCCCTCTGGTAAGGAAAAGGTTAAAGTAGCACTGCCAATGGTGCAGGTTGGGTGTGCAAATGTAGACGCTTCAACGCACAGAGATACATGTACACATCCAGGTACGCGTCTCGGTGCCAAACCCCTTCGGTTCTACATGGCAAAAAAACACTTTCTACAGGTTTTTATTCGAACATGGCGAGAAGTTGCAAACCGTTTATTCCCATTGAAGTAAATGAAAGTTAGACGGTCGTTAACCGGGTCTCAGATTCTCACTTTAACGCAATAGCGGCCTCGGGTCAAACGCACGGCAGCGGATCTCCGCCCTGCTTATGATATAAATGGTGGCAGGATAGGGCGCCGACACGCTAGATCGGAGCAGAATGAATGCCGCCCTTTGCTGCTCAGCAATATCCAATATGGGCCACCAGTTAGGAGCCAGTCGTGGAGCGGTTCCAGAACGTTTTTCTGAATGCAAATGTAAATCAGTGGCTCCCTACAAAGGAAGCAGTTTATTTTCACCATATGGGGAACCTCGGTAAGAAAACATTAAAAAACAGCCGGTATAATGGCTTTAATCACCTAATTACATAGGACAAGGCCTACTTGTAGCAAAGGGGGTAAACCTCTTTGCTTCTTGATCACGCATGTAATTTAGCGCCGATTTTGTCAGTCTCACTTGATTATTTTTTTATTTTTTTTAACAGCCGCCATCCCTTGATTTTTTTTTTTGGCCAACTCCAAACTTCACCGATTTCTGGGCACAGAGATGAACATCTGAATTCAACGAGAATGGGAATCGATACTGGGATCCTGCTCAAGTAGCCCAACTTCTCCACTTAAAAAAAGGTGCAATCCCACTTACATTAAAACTGCAATAATGCAACACCTTTATAGATTAATTCCTGTCAGATTACAAGACAGGCCTCAGTGGCATTGAAGAGGTTAAATATTGGGGAGAAGCAATAACCGTATGCAGTCATACTCCGAATAGCTGTATATTGTAGTCCATATATTTAAATCAATTACTTTCTAGTGACCAGTGTTTGTGTGATGAGTTCCTATTTGTCATAGGGTCTGATACCTCTTAATAAACTTTTTAAACACATCAGTTCTTTCTATGTGCAATATTTGCAAGCCAAATCAGTCCCTGCCAATCACTTGCAAACTATATAAAACGGAAAAATGTGCACAATAAAAGAAGGAGCAGGGACTGAGGCAAGAGAAGTACCACACCGCTCATGATCCAGACACGGCTTTGGCATTATGGGTTTGATCTTAACAGGCTTTCAGGTGATTGGGTAAAGATATGGGGGGGGGGGGGAGAGAGGGGGGAGAAGAGCGGTAAGCTATGTTTGAGTGACGTTGGGGAGACATCCAGTAGTCACTAGGTGAAGACAGTACCTACAAGTTAGTCTAGTTGGTTATGTCACAATGTGTGTGGCTGTGCTGAGTGAGACCATTATCCCATGCAGTAGAACAGTATCCCCAATAGAACCTTAATTAGCCACTCCAGCTTAGCTCTAAAGAGGGTATAAAGGGGTGAGGCGCATATAGTGACGTGACCATGTAACTTGAATTAAGTTGTGGTCTGACTGCTTCCAATATCTATATGTGGTGTTAAGCGGTTTGGTAGTGACCCGTGGTAATGGGAAAGGGGGTTTAGATGGAAATGCAACAGGGCCCTGGTCATGTAAGGCAGCAGCTCTAAGTTATTCACTCAATTCATTTCTGTCCCATGCTCAGGGTCTTATTCCAGCTGCAACCATTATTTATTACTTTGCAATAATCAAGAGTGTTCCCATCAGCCTTTCCCAGAATTTAAATGCAATTAACCTTTGCCCCATAAAGTCATTCAGGACGGATTTGGCCATGATCCTCCTCATTTGTCAACCCTGATCCCTTGAAAATACTAGCTGGCACGGTTTGCATTGCGAGTGAAAGCACTGTTTCCCAACACCTCTGTCATTAACTGTTATTGCATTTAACGGTTTGCCTAATTTCATCATTCAAGACACACTGAATAGCTTCGGTCACACAGGCCATAGGCGTAACCGAACAGAACACATTATCTAACAAAGATGGAATGGATATTGCACTCTATTCAGTTAACTTCTTCCCTGATGCATTTTGCAGCCTTAGGCTGCGTCCCCGCTAGCGCTGAGCGGGCAGCGCTCACTCACATCTATATATGCAAGTCTCCGATCATGGTGCACACGGGCACATGCTCACCCGCACTCAGATAAACAAAAATGTACACTTTCCCACGCGCTCAACTACCCGCAATGCCCCCCCCCTCCCCCCCGCGTAAATGAAGGACACCCAGTGCTGAGCGCCAGCAGGGGCTCAGCCTTAGGCTACGCTTATAGTGCCAGCGACGGTCGCTGGAAAATCAAAGAGATGACTTCCAGCGATCGCGACCAATCCGTTGCTCCGCGCTTAGTATAAGCGCACCCGACGGCAGAAATGCATTTGTTTTGCCGTGACGTCGCACCTCTGTCGCCGACACTATAAGCGCAGCCTTATACTGTACACAACTTGAGTAATGCAGCAAGAAAAGTTATTACTGTCCATCCAATTGCATTATTTGGCCCTCAGAACATGTACTGTATGCACCAGGATATTGCTCATTTCTGATTCAGAACTTGGGGCGAGTGAAATATTTGGGCACAAATTGAATGGATCATTTCTTAATTTTGAAAGAGCCACTAAAATGGCAAACATCTGCTAAACCTGTCTCAATTCTGGACATAACTGCACACTTAAGAGACTTTCACAAAATGTACGTGAAAGTGTATAAATGTACACACAGGCTACATATATACATTTCAACTAAGTAAGACTGCAACTTTAATCCCTTTAAACTGTGAGGCATTCCTCAATAGTAAAGTACAGTGAACCCTTTCCCTGCCAGAATAGTTCTGCAGATCAACATGCTGGAGTCTCCACATGGCAGAGTGGTTTAGTTTCAGAGAGCAACATAAATAGCTAAAGATCCAATATTCTTCATCCAGGAAAAGCCAGCTTGGCAGCCCAGCGTTGTGATGTCACAGGAAGTGATGTGCAAGGTTGGAGAGTGGACATCCTATACCATGTACAGAGGGAGTCCTGTTCTCTGCCACTCCCAATCCAAATGATTCTTCAACCTGCAGTCCAACAAGGTAGTTCCCAAAAAGTTCAAGATCCTCCGTGGATTTTGAAACACAGCTTAGATGTTCATGGTAGATGCTAGGTGGGCACAGGCACCTGATGTGGAAACCAAGCATGGAGGAAAAAAAAAAAATACAGATGGAAAAAAGGAGGAGAAAATATATTTATATTTATATATAGGTATTTATATATGCCAACAATGTGACTCCAAGGTAATATTAACAGAAGGCACAAATGATTGAAGTTGCTCTCTCTTAGCAAACCTGTTGGGGACAAAGGGAAAAACAAATGTAAACAATGCAGTTTATTTTTTATTATAAAATCAGAATCGTAATAGATTGTCAGTTACACATTTTTCTGTGCTGCTCATTACACACCCCACTTCCTCCCACATTTGAATCACACCCCACTTCCTCCCAGGTTTGAATCAAGGGGGTCTCCCAGAGGCACCGCGGTTCCCAACATTCCATTTGGAATTTCCCCTTCTAGGAATTCTTGTCCGGAAGAAAACAATATGGCCCCTGGGTAAGCCTCACTCTGCCGACCAAAAGAAAGCCGTGACATCGTGAAGCGGCATTATAGCTTCCGATTGGGTGACCCCCGAAGCCAACTGTTTGCCCCACAAGTACTAGCAAAGGTCAAACAATGAATCTCGGCAATGGGGGGGGGGGGGGAAATCCCCAAATTTAGTTATCTGGTTCAGTTCTAAACTATCAACCAACTATCAACCCTAGTTCATAGAAGATAAACACTATTTCGGTGGGGATTGCTGCTTTAAAGATAGGTAAACCAACGCCTCATGATTTAATTGGTCATTTTTAGTTTAGTATCTGCTCTTCCCCTAGAAAACGAGCCACATGACTACGTGTCTGCTACGGCTCAGCAGCCTCTGGCACCCCAGGGCCAGTGCTGTACAAGGCACATCATTAGGGCATTTTAAAGGTTACTGTAAAAGCTCGGGAATCTTATTCACCCTTTTCTTAACACTACACAGTCCAACTTGGGACTAAATTCATCTACGATGTTTAATAGGTCAAAATGAGGTAAAAGATACATTCAAGGGAAACAAACAAGCCATGTATAATTAGTCATATTTATTTCGGGTCTCTGGAGCGGGAAATGGCATGTTTCAGCGTTTAACCCCCTGCTACCCAACCACATAATCAAAACCAAAAAAAGCAGTCAAATTAAAAATGGCGTAGGGGGAACTGCTCATTTTCATTCTCACAGGGGCTCTGGAACTGCCTGATAGACAACCTTATTTGCTTCTCCCAATTAAAAATGAGCCATATTTATGAACATGCTCCTATTAAGGAATAGGGGCATAATAACTAGATTAATAGTAAAACTAGTCAATAGTAAATTTGTTTTTAAAAGACCCAATTGCCTATTTTAGACTAAACATCTAAGTTGCACTTATGTACAGTCCTACCTAGAGCCAAGGTGAGCTATGCACCCATGTTAATACAAAGAGCAAAGGTTTTTGATGTTCCATCTGACGCAGAGGCCAGAATATACAAGTGTACTTCTGATATTTCTATTATCATAAACATCTTAAATAAATAAGGCGCGTTTGTGCAAATCTAGCAGAAGCAGATGCCAGAAGAATTAGGTCAGTAATCTCATCCTACTACTACCAATGTCAAGATGACATCACAAATCAAAAATGGCTGCCGTCTTGACATCCAAAGCGTATAGCTTTCCTTTTACATCAAAATAGATAGGACATTGGATTTGTAGACCCACGTGGATACTCACTTTCTGGTCAGGCAGCATAGGGCTGCTTTGGAGGGGGTTGTTCTGGAGGGGGTTTAAGTGGCCGTTCAGGAGACCTGTGGGCCGGTCATGTTCACAGAAGATGGTGCCATTGACGTAGTGAAACCTGTCGCCTGGTACCAGTCTGTTCCTGCATGTGGCACATGTGAAACACTGAGGGGGAAAAACTGGGTTTAATGAACACACCCAACAGCAGAATGAACATAATACAGAATTGGGTAATGGATTCCAGCGCGGGGAACTACACCAGCACCTTACCCAGCAGGAATATGGTCACATCGTTTTCCCATCCTCCCATTGAACCTACAAGATCAGAGCGCCAGCAATGTGCAGTCCTAACACAACCCAATAGGTGACGGCATGAAAAGGCACTATATAAATACAAGGTAATCGCAGACCCGAGTCGGATCCCAAACTTGGGAGACTTCACTGTTGATGCTCTGCTTGCAAGTTAATTACGTTTTTAACTTTCCTTGTTGAAAAGTTCTATCCTATTGGATGTGTGTGTTTCCAACCCAATCATTGGAGAGTTTAATTATTTTATTGATTATAATTTTTTTAATTTTTTTTATAAACTAGCTTTATATTCTTATCTGGTACCTTGCACTGAAGCACATTTTGCTTTTTATTTACAGACTAGAAGATGGGTATACAAAATCAAGATTTGTCACACAATTATGAACTGGAATCACCTAGCAGTGTTAGAGGTGCTGCCTAATGAACATTACAAGATTATATCCAAGACCACTGGTAACATGCCCTGCTTGGTCGGTCTACCAGGTCTTACCTTCAGGTGGTACACACTGCCTTGTGCCCTCATCACCATTTCGCTGGCAGGGATGGACTGTCCGCATGCACTGCAGGCCCCGCTGCTCCCAAACAACCTGCCGAGAGAACACAGAGCACAAGGATGTTTAAAGGACAGCTGCGGGAACATCTATACAGCTCGAGCTTGTTCATAATGAATGCCACATGGATAGTTTTGGAAATGGCGGGTTACCCATGCCACAGGTGCTTTCTAGAGGTGCAGAGTGCTTCTCCCCCACATGCACTTTGTGGCAGTGCTTTCTTGCAACAGTAAGGTGGGGGAGAGGGCGGGGTCCAGAGGGTTAAAAGTGTAGTTTACAACCTGGTCATGAGGGACTAGGGTGCTATAAAGATCATGCAAGTCAGAGTTCCAGTATCTGAATGTCTTGTGTAGCGCATACAGAGAGCCCTACTCCCATGCGCTTGTTAAAAACTTCAAAAAGGTGACGCGAAGTATCAAGCGGGGTTCGGAAAGGCGATGTCAAAGAGCCAGGTCAAGAGCCATTTTCTGAAAGTAGGATGGTCCGATATGGGGCGGGCATTCCATGCACTGGCTCCCTGTACCGAAGGGCCACAGCCAGCTCGTCTAGTGCGATTCAATCTGGGGACATTTATACGTTGAAGGTTTTGGGATCGTAGATGGGTCTGTGGAAATTAAATTTAATGTGAAGGTAGAGGGGTCCTGTGTCATGGAGTGCCCACTGCACCATAGTGAGGAGTGACAAAGTATCACAAACTTGTACCTTTTACTAGAGTCGGGCAACAAAACTATTCATGTTACTACAAAGATGCACCATATTTATAAATCGCTATACATTTGTTTAATCGGGGGGAAAAAAAAAAAGTTAAAAACTAAAGATCTGCCACATGACGTACTACAAGTTAAAAGGTACTTTTAAATAAGTTATATTTGGAACCATTTACTACGGCTCATCACCGAGCAGAGATGGAGATTCAAGGATGGTGCTGGAACCCTTCATACATTGGTGGATCTGCCTTCTAGGAGGCTGCTGCGTCTTAATATGGACAGTTCCATTATGATCATATTACTATTATAAAATCGGTATAGTGGTCAACTACCTTCCGGAGAAAGAATGTTGCAACTAAGCCAATGCTGCAGTGATCAGGGAACTTTTACAAAGCCGGAAACGATCCGTTGTGATCAATAGTATTGCTCAGCAGCAAAATAGCTAGAGGGTTTTCAACGTGATCAAGAATTAAAAGTGAAACCTATTGTGGTATTAGATTGACAAATGCTATTGATTAATTTAGTAGGATTCCACCACAACCTAACCTCACTGCCCCTGTGGTCTGTAGCACCAATGACCCAACTAGAATGACCCCCGGCCTGGATTTCAGCTCTGAAAGTCTGCAACAGGAAGGGAGGTAAATATACACTCAGAATTAGTCATTAAAGCTGCAAGCACAAATATAGCCGACTCTTCACCGGCTGCGGTAACGCAACCTGACCCGGTGTCAGAGGATCAACGCCACGGGGGTCCGATGCGGAAATCATGGGCCCTGCAGCATTGTCGTGGCCATCTCCATCTCCGGAGCCGGAAGCTTGGTTTTTTTCAGCCACTCCGGAGACTGCGAGTCTGGCTACATCTGTATACGCATGCGAAATAAAGATACAAAGCGCGCACAGACGCGGTCCTTAAATGGCGTTTCCATTTATATAAGCCAAAGACTCGAGACGGGTCCGAGCCAGAGACAGACACCACTTAAATGGGACCACCATTTAAAGATGACCAAACGCGTGCTTCCTAACCATTTCGTATGCCAAGCTGGAACCTCTCTCTGCAGCCGAGCCAGCACTACATACAGCTCGAGCAGGGCCGCTTTATACATTAGGCCGACTAGGCACAGTGCCTGGGGCCTACGAACCTTTTAGGGCCTACTATATTTCACATGAAAAAATACCTAAACAAAATAAATAAAATCACAAAAGAGAAAACAGCTCATTTTAATTTAAAATGCCTTCGAAGTATCGAAACCTTTAAATATCGCTAGTATCGAAAGAAACAAGCAAACGATGAAAATAGCATAAAAGAGAGTAAAAATATCGGACACACAGGCCTCTAGAAATAAAAGTGCCGAGGGCCTACGCAGGTCTTAAAAACAGCCCTGAGCACGAGTGCTTCTTTCATAGCTCCGTATTTAACTGTACACATACAAACCTTAACATCTTTATTGTAACAGTTAGAACTTCTATATATTTACACACACTTTTATACATTAGGCACTGCACCTTTAACACATTACACCTATAGCAATAACTGGGCCACAGTTTAGCAAACAGATGTGTGAGAGTCGGGGGGGGGGGGGGGGTATGGAGAAAGAATGAAATTTACACAGAAGCTTCCCGAATCCCCTTCTCGCTTTAACGAAAGAAAAAAAAAAATCTTCAATTAAATGAGCTGCTCTTTTTATTAAATTTTTTTTCCTCCGTCTCCTTGAAAAGCTCGTCTGAATCGGCCGTGTAATTGATGTGAGTTTGCCTTTAATATCCTGTTCCCTGGCTCTTTGACACAATCCCAGTGCAACCGCCAAACTGTCGTCCAATCTAATAAAAAGGGCCCCCGTAATGAATTTTTCGATCTTAATTTAAACAGTAATTTCAGCGAGGAAAGGAGGGCGGGCCGGACAAGAAAGCCCTGTTATTCCCCCCCCCCCCCCCCTTCTTTTAAATTGGTCTTTCAGGAGAGAAAAGAGGGAGTGGGGGATGGTACGGGGTGTCCAGTAAAAGCACAGCCCTATTACAGGACAGTCAGGAGACGGGCTTCCAGAAACCAAGAGATTTCACAGAGTAATATGGACTTGGTTTCGTCCACACGTCCAGTAATTGTTCAATTAGCAGAGCATTTTCAGGGTGCTGTCCTGTGCCCTCCCTGTGTATGACACCCCCAATTCCTACAATGTGCCCTCTATAGGGTTACTCCATACACAGATTGCAATTTGAGTTTGTGCCCTAGTGCCCAGATTGGCACCACAGGTTAATTAATAACCACTTATATGGGATATACCCAGCTATTACAGATACAGGAAGGGCACCGCGTAAGGGGGTCGGAGGGATTTTAGATACAGGAAGGGCACAGCGTAAGAGGGGGAGGGTATATCAGATACAGGGAGGGCAGAGCATAGGAGGGGGGTATATCAGACACAGGGAGGGCACAGTGTAGGAGGGGGTATATCATACAGGGAGGGCAGAGCATAGGAGGGGCATGTCAGATACAGGGAGGGCAGAGTATAGGGGGGTATATTATAGGGCACTGTAGGCAATGTCTATAATATATCCTCCTACACGTCCTCCCTACTTATGATATATAGCTTCCTTCAACAGTGCCCGTGTCCTCCTTATGCAAGAAATACAAACATATCCCGATCTACAGGAAAAAACACAAACTTTCTAAATTTGAGCTCTACGCTACGTAGCTCGGTTCTCCCTCATCGCTTTTCTATTGGGGGAGTTTGCTAGGGTGTGCGATAAGCCTCCCATTGAGATGCGCATGAGGGACATCAGGCCAGGGGCCCTTCCGTTCAAATAACCAGGGGGACAGAGTCACGACCATGTGACTGTTACTAGAGCATATCCCATGGTCACGATCCCAGAAGTCTGGAGGGCACTTGGGTGCTGGTGGACAGCCAAAGGGGAAAAAGTTGCATTCAACTGGTGTAGGAATTAAAGGTCCAATTTATAGTTCTGCTTGTGCAGGAGTGTCCAACTCGTGTCTTCAAGGGCCACCAACAGATCAGGTTAAGGATATCCCTTCTTCAGCACAGGCGGCTCAATAACTGAGTCACCTGTGTTCAAACAGGTGTATCCTTAAAGCCTGACCTGCTGGTGGCCCTTGAGGACGAGTTGGACACTCCTGCACTGGGGAAATGTAGATTCACACTAGGTTTTAATATATCTTTAATGGACCCGCATGAGTTCTTTACAGACGTCAATTTACTGCACAAGAGCCGCCGATAACCGACAGGTCTCGTCAAAGTATAATAGTCTATTAAGACGCTTCTGAGTCAGGGAAGTTTTAAAGCTCCACCCAGGCAATGAATGGGTTAAAATGTATGTATGCTGCCATCTTCTGTGGTTAGGATAGGCTGAAAACGGAGAAGCCGTTCTAAGTAATGTATAACAGGAGCCGTTCTAAGTAATGTACAACAATGTCATGAGGCGCTACACTCCCGAGGTTTCACCATGTTATAAAACAATCTACGGTATGTTATGTGGCTGTGGTGATTTAACACAAAGCCCTGTGTGCTCTAGAGGCCGGCAAAGCCGAGCCTTCACTCTGACGCCTCTGGCAGAGGAGGTGTTAACCATCTTAAAACAAGGACAACTGCAATTGTCCAAGACGGCAGCGTTACAAGGCTGAGCGGTCTCGTTTTACGGAAAGAAGCTACATAGCGCTGCAGCTACACATGCTTGTGATTACCATTAACCCTTTCACTGCCAAGAGCCCAGCTGGGGGAAGGCAACGGGATACAAGGTTTACAGACGCTCGAAGCCACGCGTTGCCGGACCTCTCCGGCAGCAACGGGGTTAATAAATCTAGCGGGTAGACAGAAGGGTCTAGTAACGTAGGAGGGCTCCGATCCCCAAATCTCTCCCCCCCCTCCCCCGGTGAGGTACAGAATTTAACTTAATAGAAAATAACAGGGACTTAATTGATGCCATATGTTTCAATAAAGCCAACAGGGAACTTCACCTGCCAAGGGGGGAGCTGTATTAATATCCAAAAGACGCTTTGTGTTGATGCGACTAAGCCAGGGGGAAGCTGTTAACCCCTCTGCTCTCGGAGGGGGCATAGCCAGGTCCACTGGAGCTGCATTCAAATAGCCCATCCAGCACGCAACACTGTCATGCTGCTCCGTGACTTGGACCCTTTGCCGTCAGAGGAGGCTGGCCACACCGGCAGCAATGGTATTCCTGTTAACCACACGCGTTTGGATATATACATTGATTTATATACCCTTTTCTATATACCCCCACCAAACCCCGGCAATGCACCCAGGGCTTACACCCGAGCGGTCAGCTGAACGCCGGCAGCTCAGACGTCTCCGTTACTCCAGCCTGGATTGGTGCCAGAGCCTGGAACAATTTGTCACCGGCCTACGCACTGGAAGCGGGAGGAACAGAGGCGAGGAAGGCCAGAAAACGCACGTTTCATGCTGCAATTAAGTGAAACCGCAGGCAACGGCTCACAACCCAAAGTAAACAGCCCGAAGGCGGCAGGCGGCGTGTTCATACCTCACTGGTATTAGAGAATTTCTAATTATATGGGGTGATCTGCCAGGGTGCACTGCAAACTCTTCGACAGAGGCTGTGTGACAGAGAACAAGCTAGCTTCTCGGTGTAAGAAAAGGCCTCTATACACAATGGCGAGCGGTTAACGCAGTAATTCCCACCTCAAGTTAACGCACGTGGAAAAAACATGCTAACTTACTCTCCAAAACGAAAAATCCAGCACTGGAAGCAGTCGTCCCTGAAATACTTACAGGTGTTTGAGGAAAACAAAAATGGCCGTCCACACTCTCGCAGGTTCCGCAGGACAAGAGAAAGCTGCAACAGTTTGCAGTTTCCTACTGGAGAGCCATTTAAATCCCCTCATGAAACCGTGACTACACCTGTAATTATCTAGGAAACCAGGGGTTGCCCGGAGCTGAAAGAAGCACGTTTTAGTGCCGGAGGAAGCCCCCCAGTTTCAAAGCTGTAATAAAGAAAAACTTAAGCGGGATTGCGGCAATATATCTTGGTGAGCAGTATTCGGATTAGATTTCCCTTCACCCTCCCAAACCTCACAACTTTCCTCTGTTCTTCATTACAGCAGTGACTAAAAGGGATGGGGAGTGACTACACATTCTTTCATCACATATCAAGATGTTGGTCTGGCCTAACATCGGCCATCTTGGAGCGAGCGAGCGAGCAGATTGTGCGTTAATGAGGAGCGTGCACCCGTGGACTGCGAAAATAAAAAAAAAAAACGCACAACTTTTACTGGCTAACAATAGAAACTCTTAAACGCTCACCAAGATCTCATCCATTCTATCCGTAAGCAAGCGGCGCGCAGACTGGGAGGCGCGATATTAACTGTGGGGGACGCTGGGTTTACAGATGCCCCGTGGGCTTCCCGAAGGCACTTAAATTAAGTGCCGGAGAAGCGGCGAAGGCCTCTGTAAACCTCAACGTGGTTCAGCCGGCATCTGGAGACGCGTCGCCATGGCGACGTGACATCATGACACCCAGAACCACAGGAGGTAGGGAGCGCACGGAGAGCAGGACAGCCGGCAGGGGGCGGGGGGGAGGCGTGCAGGAGAAAAAAAAAAGATTGCGCTCCCCTGCGGTAGGCAATATGTGATATTACCCAGGCCCAATCCCCCCAAAACATTTACACCTCACTGCAAAGCTACGCACTGCAGCCACTTTCTCTACACTCCCCACTAACTGCACTTGGGTTTGATCCGTTTCATTATACGAAGCTGCCAATTTATAACAGAAGCTCTGATATGATTTCAATGGACCTGGTTGTAACCGCTACCAGCTCCACATTGCAAAGCCAGTGACCGCCCTCACCCTGAGACCCAAGGTCAAAGACTGAGGAGGTTTACTGGCTGTGCACTTTAACCCAGGCTGGGCTGAAAAAGCTGTCGAATACAGCAAGTTAAAAATGGACAAGAAGCAAAAAGGAGAGACTGCTCATTTGCATGTCACTACCCAGAATCCCTCTCAGCATACAATCCTTCCACTGCAACGATAATGGGGGGAGAGAGGGTTGCAGACCTGGCTGAGATGTGAATGTGCTCACCAGTGGTATTGTTATTTGCAAAAGACCACTTGGAACTTAACAAATAGTCATATTCTAACACAAAACACACTAACCGGGCATTGTTTGAAATGGAGCTGAAAGCTTCCCTGGCACAGGGCAGGTGACGACACCAAATGGAACAGAACCTACGAATACTTGTGATTCTTCATATGCTTTTAAAAACTATTTGTTGCACCAAGCTGCCTGCTGAACCCCTCCCCCCCCCCCCCACCCTGAGACAAAATACTACCTCTCATTTCATTTCCGTCCAAATTCACAGATGTAGAAATGCCTACTTAACATTTTGAGCCTGTGTATTAGGGTGGAGCTTCCCTTTAAAGGGTCAGGATTAACAAGTGGGAATCGGAAGTAACAAGCCCTGCTTAGGGCATTCCTTAATAATGAGTGTCTCAGCTGTCGACCAGCTGCCCTCTCCTTCCATGCCCTTTTGGACCCATCTGTCCTCCCTACCCACTAGCTTGCCAGCTCTGCCCGAGCATAGTCACGTATACCATGTGACTCTGCACAGGCCATAGGAACGTTATCTGCACTGGACCTAAAAATAGGACTAAGACCTAAAAAGTAGTCCTGCAATCCTTCAGTACAAAGGGAGACTGGTCCCCCTGGCAGCAAAAAGGGGTAAAAGGACAGACTGAGTAACCACTACTTTAGGCTACCCTGCTTCCACGTTTTTGTTACAGTAAATGATATCTGTGCCCCCTCCCACCAGTTTAAAGAGCCACAGACCACAAGACTGGAGAAAGTTCTAATAAAATCACAAGTGGGTTGGCTAGTTAACATTGGTGAAGTCTGGAGTCAGATCAAAAAGGGGGCTTGTGGTGAGCTCAGAGGGAGGACCGTTACATGTTTATCGCCTGATGCACTGCAAGCTCACCCAGAGGGGAGGTCTTTGGGAGTGTGGCGTTATGCACAGGTAGAAGGACAGAGCTCATATTGAACTTACCAGCATTACAGTGTTGTACACATAGGGGAAAATCCATGGAGGGAGGACGGGTGGCAATATTACTATATATGGATGTCACTGGGTACTTAAAGTGTGTCGTTACGCACTGTGTTTACATAACTAAGATACAACCACATCACACACTAGGTAGTGTGTACAAACGTACATACAA
Source organism: Ascaphus truei (assembly GCF_040206685.1). Taxonomy (NCBI): domain Eukaryota; kingdom Metazoa; phylum Chordata; class Amphibia; order Anura; family Ascaphidae; genus Ascaphus; species Ascaphus truei. The sequence goes on from NC_134503.1 coordinate 18,283,775, forward strand.
TACCGTTACCACCATATTTTATTTCAACAGCGTTACACCGAGGCATCTCGAGTTTTCTAGGTAACCAGGTTGGGTTCCACACAAATCATTAAAGTCATGTTTGTGAGAATTAAATATATCCACCCCCTCAATCATACATGGGAAGCTGCCGGTAACCACTAGGAGTGAGAGAAGATGGTCACATTATGTTGTCTACCACTCAAGCTGTATGTAGGAGTGATGGTCACCAGGACACCTTCCCTGTCAACGCTCAGAAGACCGTGCCAATCTTTTAAACCCTTAACAGCAAGTCCCTGGCCTCTCACCGTATGTAGTCGTTCCGGCACAGGATCATGCCACTCTTGGTATAGCAGGAGGTGCCAATTTCACCCAGCTGGGCCTGGCAGCAGGAACATTTGAGGCAGCGGGTGTGCCAGTACCGGTCCATAGAGTACAGCAGGAAGCGGTCTGCGATCTTGCCCCCGCAGCCAGCGCAGGCCTTGGGAGGGGAGCCGTTGCTGCTGACCGCCGTGGTGGTGGATTCAGAGGTCCGGTTATTCACCATGGCAGATCCTGGAACGGTCTAGGACAGAAAGAAAAGGCAATGGGTCAGCTCCTTGCTGGGCAGATGCTAGACGTCCTATTCAGTATGCAAGAGGGACATTGGGACCGTGAGACAAAGGGCTATGTATTTAAATGGGCAAAACCACATTTAACACCTAATCTGCTTCCTCAGCAAGATTACATTTTTCCTCCAGTAACATTTTCACGTGTACTTTCTCAGGGTCTGTAATTCATCTGGTAATTATTGTTCTTTCCCCATAATCTCCTTAAACAAATGACGCCGCCGTTATTAGTTGAACACTAGAGAAAGTCTGGATGAACAATCTCCCGGCATATAGTGTGATCCCCGAAGAGATTAGGTGAAGAGTGTATAAATACGCCAAAGACTTTGGTTACCATGGAGAAGTTCATACTTTGAAGGTTCTAAAATACTTATACAAAAAAGGTGTTCATCACCTATATTCGCCTATAGGATATGCCACCACTATGTAAGGGATTGCTGCTTTAATGTGTTGGAGTTCAGCTGCTTTCGTATGAATGGGATTAACATCTTCAGCAAAGGGAAGGCCTTGTTTGACCCTCCTAAAAAGATCCTACAAGTTGTCTTAGGATCTCATTCAATTGTGCTATAGCTGCAATAAGGGGTCAACCTGCCCCCCCTTCCCCATCCTAAAATTACCTACATCTTTAGCAGTATCCTCAAATGATATTGAAAGGTAACAGAGGGGTGTCTGTTATAAACTAAAAGGGGGGGGGGGGGACGGCATTTCGATATTGGGACAGTTCCCACTGAAATCCCCAAATGTCCCGATGTCCATTTCTCCTGCAGCTTATAAAACTCGTTATGGCAACTGTGGGGCTAGCACCAACATTGTGGCCGTTTCTCGGGTTCTGGGTAGTTTGGAGAGTGGTCTTTTACTAGACTTGTAATAGGGGGCACCACTATGAATCTTGGGTGGGGTTTTATCCCACAAAATGTTTTTTTTCCCCCCTAGGGTAGAGTTTTTCCTCTATGGACATTTAATATGGCTGGGCATATGGGAAGGGTCTACTTTTTTTTTTATATAGTAAATAAAAATACCACATTGTGATCACATTCACGTCCCAGGCAGGTCTGCAACCCTGCCGTCCCCCATTATCTCTGCATACAGTGCTTCCACTGCAGCGAGGGATTCTGGGTAATGACATGCAAATGAGCAGTTTAATAAAACGTTTGATATATTTGTAGATAGGCAAACACCACTGAAACTCCTTGTTAATACCAGTTTTACATACCACATGCATCGGTAAAATACAATTTAATTACATTTTTATGCCTTGCTAAATCTAGGAAGACATTTGTCCCCCTCGGTCCCCCCCAGTGTGTTTCCAACATGTTTATACTACTGAAGCACTTTACAGAAACGCGTGGATGTAGGAGGGCAAGGAACATTATACAAGGTGTCCACACTAAGAGGCAAAGAATAAGCGCCTGCAATGGTCCAAGCCTCAGTGTGGACCCCCCGTATAACAGAAGTGTGACAAATGCAGGCTTAATGCACGTTCATATTCACAACTTTTCCTTTTAAATGCATGTTATAGCAGTCGGACTGAAATTTCCGTAACATGTGAAAACATTAAACCACGGATAGAATGATGCCCTACAGGACCTGTACAGAGCATATATGATTTATCAAGTTGTTTTTGTTTTTTTTTTTAATACAAAGGAGTATTGTCTTTACTGCGGTGTGATCAGTTGCTCCGGAAACTCAGTTTATTCAACACGCAACGGGTTAGTGTAGCCTATGTCTTCTTATCCAGCATTAACAAAGCTCATAGATTGTAAGCTCTTTGCAACAGAGACCCATTGTGCCCGAGACATGGAGATAGTGTGACACGTGGCTGACAACTGAATTCCAACAGGGGGCGTTGTACCCACTTTAAGAGCAACAGCGTTCGCACCGAAACGCAGGACCGTGAGAAGTTGGGTAACCATTAACACATCAGCTTACACTGCGTAGGGTAACGGGCTCTACAGATCAGAGAAGTTGTGACCGCCATCTCCTACAGGTGCCCAAACTGGGAGCGAGCCGGGACGGGTAGCCAATCAGAGAGGAGCGCTTCATGTCAGGAGCTCTCTCCTTACTGATTGGCTGCCAGCTGCATCATTGCTTAAAAGCCATTTTGTTTTCATTATGCAATTAAACATTGGCCACATCTAACGCCATAAATACTATGCACACCCTGTGAAGGTTTCTACTACATTTAAACTCCAATATGGATTGTAAAACAAAAAAACAAACTAATTATCTTCGTATGGAGGAGGCCTCTAAGGTTGTAACCAATGGATTTAAAAAGATTTAGCTACCCTTCAGCTGCTAATCCCCCAAACATGGCCTAAAAACCCCGTGCTACAACAGCTCAGACCGAGTCCTAGATGGGGCCGGCGCTGGGCCTATTCCTATCCAGTTTGTTACGAAACATAATAAGGTGATTGCAGCAGCCACTTTGCGTGTAATAAGCTATTTTCTAGTGCTTGAGCAGAGACCCCCAGGGATCTGCGTTAATCGCCACTCCTGCAGCTAGAAGAGCCTACTCACTGCTCCTAGCACAGGCTGAACGATTAACACTTCCCCTGCCACAGGGCTGCAGCAGACCAGTGTTTTGGTTTTTTTACATTTTTGACAAGACCAATTAAAATATAGCATTTTAATCTTTACTTTGGAAGTGATTTTTTTATTGCTACTGAAAACAAATCGTATATTTGTGGACCAATTTTTTTTATATGTAGTGTAGGACTTGCACTTATTATGGTTTACCTTGACGATTTGGTGTGCAGGCTTATGATGTTTTGGCCAAAATTGCCAACTAAAAAAACATATTTTATTATTATTAGCATTAGCATTATTATTTACACTGAAGCATCATTTCTTGTAATTATTACCATGTATGTTTTGTCATTTGGACGTAGCACTGGGCACCCCCTGTGTTTGCTGTATTCATGTGCCACAAAAGCCCAGTTGCACTCTATGTGGCATAACATATAGTCAAGATTAGGTGGGTGTGGGCGTTTGAGCTTGCTGGGTGTGTGAGATTATATATATATATATAATTATGATGGGTAAAAAAAGTGACAAACCCTCCACAGTAAAGCATAAAGCAACTGTAAATATTCCTGTATATTCATTTGCATGCAAATGAATATACAGGAATATTTACAGTTGCTTTATGCTTTACTGTGGAGGGTTTGTCACTTTTTTTACCCACGATAACCTTAATAAATGTGGTGATTACCTACTCTTTAATCTCATCTGAGCAAATGTCAGCGACCAACCTCACACTGATAATACCCATCAAGGTTGAAACATGTCTGTGAGTGGGTTTACTGACTTTGCATCTCCCAAGCCCTTGCTTGAAAGAAGCATGCATTGGCTAAGGGTTGCTCATGTAATGTGAGCATGAGATAAAAGGTGGCACTGTGTGCTCATTTGCATGTCATTTCCCAGAATCCCTTGCTGCAGTGGAAACACGCGCACACACACACACACGGGAACCATTACTTAACCCCTGCACTGCCAAAGATTATAGATGCCATCGAACTTTGCGATATATTTCAGCATTGCGGTAGTAGTGCAGGGCAGCTCCGCTGGTCCCTATATAAAAATGATAAACGTTCTGGTATTATCCCGATAATTCACTGCAGATTGCTTGCACAGCGTTTTGGGATTAGGGGGTTATATAAAATGGTTGCCGCGCTTTCGCCGGTTCAAATCCCTGGGCAGGTAAAAATAAATGCAGTCAAATATGATCTGCCGATTTGGAAATATTCAATCCCCCTGCAAGGAACGGTTTCACTTATTTGCATCTAGTAAAACGATACACTGGACGCAAACATATCAGCGGCATGTGTTTATCTGTTTGACGGATGGCACAGGGATTGCTTTACAAACAAAACAAAAATAACTATTTGCCTGGGGCTTTGGGGACTGTACTACAGCGCCCTCATCAAAAAAGACATTGGATAAATATTGTAAAAACCCTCTAAAGCATTTACCATGAAAATTTAAAGTTTATAAAATACAAAAATTAAAGTTGTGCGTCAGCTCTATTAAATCTATTATAGCAGCAAAAAGTGTGAACCCCCCCCCCAAAAAAAAAATCAGTTCTGTAGTATTATACAAATAAGGAGGGGAAAAGGGAGAATGTTGTATTGCTACTGTGATGTCATTGTGATGTCACCCAGCACTGCCGCCGAGCAGCATCTGCCGTCCGCGTTGCAGCAGGGACACGGCGCGACCGTCGCCAGCGGTATGAGCCGCTCCATAGGACTTTTACTTTGGTGGCGCCGCTACACACAACGCTGCACGTGTTTTGGGGTATAAATCACGGCCTTAAACCTGCGATAGAAATCAAAGGACGCTTTCAAAAACTTCTTAAGAATGGCATTAAGAGTTGAATAAAAACAGAAAAAAAGTCACTATTATCTAATGCTACAGAACAGATTAATTTAAATATATATATATGATGTCACATGTTTGATTTCTACAGCAGATCTTTCTACAGTTCAAGATCTTTAAAACATATTCCTGTTTGTGATCATTTGTTGCCATGTTTCCCAGCAGCTTGAGCTGCAAACTAACAATAGGAAATGTTACCTTAGTAATATAAGAATACATTGTAGCTGCTGAGTTACACTGACTGAAGGATTGATTGAAACTGCAAGGCGGCCATTATGTTAGTCACACAAACAGGATTTTTACAGCTTTCCAACAGGCGCACCAAACGATTGCCAGCTTAGAAAAAAAAAAATGTGGTATTGTGTACACACGAGAAAGTAGCATTGCTGTTTTAACCTTTGCCGTGCCAGGGGTACGACTGCACCCGTGTGCCACCAAACCGTCGGACATACGCATCACGTGACCGCTCCTGCAGCGATCACATGACATGCCCAGATGCCGGAAACTTAAGTGGAGCGGGTTACACTTCCACTGGGATCAGGCCACGTTGGAACGATCAGCCTGACCCGCATTCAGAAAATGGGCATCCATAACGTACAAGGGCACTGCTGGAGGTTAAAGAGGTCACAGTGCTTTGTACGCATTCGAGAAGGGACCACCACTTATTAGAACTGCTATTGTCCCTTTAGGTCAGGGGTGCCTGCCCAAAGGGCAATTACAGGTCAGGTTTTTAGGATATCCCTGCTTCAGCACAGGTGGCTGCACAAAGACAGCCACCGAACCACCTGAGCTGTCCTTTAAACCTGAGCTGTTGGTGGTCCATGAGGACTGGAGCTAGCCACTCCTGCTTTAGGTGCTCTTGTGATGTCCCACTGGATGTCCCCATACACTGGTGGCCCTTGTGACACAGTAGAAGTCCAATGATTTGCCCGTGATCTAGTGATCACATGACGCATGAAGGTCTGTGGCTCTGGTGAAACATGCATTAATACTCCTGCTGTGATAGACCGCAAGTGGAGGAGACAGGTTAGCGCTATTGCAGAGGGTGCCAGGGTGTTTAGTAATTAATCTCCATGTGCTTCAGCCTGGCTGTCTCACAAATGACATCACCAGTCAAACATTACATCCCAACTTTTTGTACAAGTTTGCATCTGCAGATCACACACCCAGCAGTGTTACTGAGAAGATGAACGGTCTCTGGGCTAGAGCTTCTGGGAACTATGGAACTGTGAACAGTTTCATGGAGTATTTAAAGCACAAGTGACTCTTCAAGAAGGGGTGGCCAATGCCAGTCCTCAAGGGCCACCAACAGGTCAGGCTAAGGATAACCCTGCGTCAGCATAGGTGGCTCAGAAGCAGGGATATCCTTAAAACCTAACCTGTTGGTGCCCCTTGAGTGGAATCGGCTAATCCTGTTTTAACCCATTAGATGTTTTAGTACCCAAGATGGCACCTTTAAATACAGGGAACTGCTACAGTAACAAGGATAGGTCTTAGCACCAAGCAATAAAATAAAGGGCCCTAATCCATTAGCTGTGAAGCTTTCTCCGCAGGTTTGAGATATGACTCCTATTCATTTGAATGGAGCTGAACACTTTCAGCACTGAGACGCTGCTTCCAAGCATATTCCATATGCGCATTGCATATATTCTTGGGAAATATGTGTATTTACATGGCAATGTCTTCTGCAATTTAATTTCGTTTTGGAAATATCTTAAATATCACAAAATTCTCCGTCAGCTCCAAAAAGTGCAAGAAAATATACACAAACGGGGGTCGGGACCTAGGGTCCAGAAACGTTAAAAACAAAGATGTACAAATTTCTCATTTTGATTGCTCTATATCCTAAACCGATATAGAAAAGGTTAACGTTATGCATTACTTCCAATAGGAGCCAATCAGGCCATTAATGAGATGCAGCTTCTCTCCAGCAACGAGGAGTGTGAACTTTCTCTAATTACCAGCCTGATTGAAAATTCACACCTGCAATTCCCAGGGCAGCCACAGTGTGTCGCTCATCAACATGCAAGTCAAAAAGGAAGATCAATTGCTGCAGTTCCACCAAGGCTGTGTGAACCGTTTTGCTGTGCTGTGTATTTATAGCGTATGTAAAATATACATACACAGACAAGATGTGATTAAACTAGATTAACATCAACCACAAAGTGCAGAACGAGCGGCTCAGTGAGTAAAGGCGCCGACGCTATAAACAATGACTGAGTTTGAATCGGGAGCCTGGCTCAATTCCCGAAATCAGTTCCTCGGGCACCAAAACCAGATCGTAAGCTCACCTGGGCAGGGACTGTGTCCGTAAGAATCCGATGTGCCGAGTACTGTGCGCTGTACCGTAATTGTGAAGCGCTTTGAGTCCCATTGGGAGAAGCGCGCTATACGAAATAAAATCATTAGTAATACAATGTTACCCCTTGGTGCTGCTGGAATGAGTTAAGATGCTCAATACCCATGATCGCGTCCTCAACGCCAATTAATCAGATTTTCACATTATCGTGCATCATATCCCTGGGCTTTCAGCAAGCCGGCTAAATCTCACATCAACAGCTGTGATAAACGTGCAAACTTTTAAGCGGTTTGAAACATGATGTACTGGCAGTTACGCAATGTGCAATTTATACAGCGCAGGACGAGCCTAGGCCGGATATATTAAGCGGCACGGCTGCGATGACAGCGTTAACCCCTGCGCTGCCAGGAGGCGGACAGCCAAGCTAATTGGTTTGCAACAGACCAAACGCTACAGATCTGAGAGGCTGTGGAAGGGAACATGATGTAAGACCGGCTACAGCTGGGCCAGACATTTTTATAGCATGTTTAGTACATAAAAAGCGGTTAACCTCTGCAAACAGAAATTGAAACAATCTGTATTCTACCAAAGTGCAGCTCCGCTCCCAGCTTCCCTGCAATAAAATAAAAAAACTAAATCAGGTCCAGATTTACTAAACGGTGTTAAGCCTCCGGTCGCTTCATTTATACAAAGACTACGCGCCATTTAGTAATTCGGAGCCCGGAGTCTTGCAACATCACCCAAGCCATATTTTACATCCATTACTTTATTTAAAGGGGAAAGCGCCATACTGCGCAAAAAAAACTCTGCGGACAGTTGCATCACCCTTAGTGCAAAGACAGTGTGATGTGAACACTATTTTCAGGGGTGCTCAGATACTTCTATTTATTCTACTCTATCGAGTAATTAGGAGGTCGCCCATAACCAAACATCAATTAGGATTGTCTGTTTACCTGCAGATGTCCGATCTGCAAATCTTACCTAGAAAGATTAGGTAAAGATGGTAAAAATAAAATAAAGAACATTAGACGTTACATCAATATTTGGAAATCTTTCAAATGTATTCAACTGCACCAAGTCTTTGCACCGTTTAGTGCCTCAATTTAACCACTTTGCTGCCAGCCGGCAGTTGACACCTTTTTAAAACAATCAATGGGGTGAAGGAGCAGCTCAGTGACTGGCACAGAATTTGAAGCAGGGCAACCTGGTTCAATTCCCGGTGTCGGCTCCTTGTGACCTTGGGCAAGTCACTTTATCTCCCTGTGCCTCAGGCACCAAAAACACAAGATTGTAAGCTCCACGGGGCAGGGACTGTCTGCAAAATGTCTCTGTAAAGCACTACGTAAAAACTAGCAGCGCTATACAAGAACATGCTATTATTACAATCAGACTGTGAGGCAATATATTTTAATGTGCTTATGGTATCAGCCTATTACACACAAAGCTGTTCTTCGTTCCATTTGGCCCCAAGTGGAACTGCACCTTTATTAGGCCAGTCTAATGCAGACCCTGCTGTTCGATCATGTCGGACTTGACCCCCCGCTCTCCCCACCTGACCGCATAAAGCGTTACATTTTCAGAACGAAACGCAGTCAGAGGGAAGAAGTAAAAAGAAAGGTAGTTAAAAAAAAAAGAACTGAAAAAAAAAAGCAGTAGATATATTTGTGGACCAATTAATGGAGAAGTGAAGACAGCTCGATGTGAAAGAATTTCAGGCAGTCCGCTACTTGTTGAAAGTTTTCCGATCCGCGAGAAAAGGGGGTGAGAGCGGAGAGCTAGTCCAAGAGAAAGTGCCACATAAGAGCAAAGCGTTCCTCCCCGAGGAGTGGAAATCCAAGCACTTAACACCAGAGGCTCGGCATCCTTTCTACACCGAGAAGTTTGAAAAGAATAATAAAAAAATAAGTCAGCTAGACCCTTAGTGCATGTGTATAATATATGTGTGTATAACACAAACACCATAAATGTGTGTATAATATACGGGCGTATAATGCACACCATAAAAATGCATCTGTGACAGATACAAGTGTATGTATAGAAATGCACTTGCGCGCATATATACGCATACAAGTGAGCGTCTGTGCATATATATGCATACAAGTGCTTATATATGTGCATGCGTATATGTAGGGACGTATGCGCTTGTAGACGTGCGCGTAGGGTTGTGTGTGCATGTATATATACACATACAAGTGTGTACAGTATGTATGCATATCAGAGTGGGGGTGTAAAGAAAAATATAAAGGCCTGTAAACAGCATAATAATGTCCATTAACATTAATATACTTTATTTCTCTGTACTCTGCAGTTTGCTGATCTCACTTAGAAACATAAGGTCAATTGGTTTATTTGAGGCACGACATGATTCCCGCGTTCAATACAACAGGATTATTTTTCACATTTATCAACTACAGTGTATTTCTATAGTTTGGCTTTTCTCAAAAACACACCGCTTTAAGGTAGTTTTTTTTTTTTTTTTGGTAAACAGGGACCAAACCAGTTCAATGCAGGTTTTGATACAAACATTTCTAGAGAGTGTTGTTCATTGTTAAAACACGGGTCAAGAGAACAGCCACCCAGATGTAGCGTCCGGGACATACACACCCATTCCCAGGGCTGATTTCTTGTTCTCTGCTCAGAGCAGTGTCCTGTAAGACCTACGCTTACTGTCTTCCCCATTTGGCTCTACTGCTCCTGGACTCTCTCACCACTCTCTGGTTTTCAGTCGCCTACAAATTGCCTCTTTACTCTTTGAAGAGCATGGAAACATTACACCCTCTAAGCAAATATACTCAAACAGCAATGCCTAATGCACATCTATTCATGCCCGTTTCCTATATACACGTCTCCTGGCATTAGATCGCAAGCTCTTCAGGAAAAAAAAGAAAAAAAGAGATTGCGTTTCTCAGCTGTTAAACTGCTAGATCGGTTTATCCCAGTAATAAATATAAAGATATATAAAACTTCCATGGATCATAACCCTCTGCTCTAACACTGCAAGGTTTATATTATCTGTGTTTCTACCCCAACGGTTTCAGCGCATGATAAACTGGAATATAGGACTTGAAACACTATTCTGCCATATTTAACATTTTTGATCGTTTTTTTTAAACAAAATGTAATTACGCCATCGCAAAGAAGTTAAAAACGACTTTATGTAATATTATATGTGCTATAGGGAAACAACTTTATTTTAATGCACCTTTGTCCCAGCGTACAGGTTGTGTTTATACAGGCGAGCGGGGCGCAAAAACGTGCATTTGTTGCAGATTTTCCCTATGTAACTGGTTACCCTAGAAAAAGTTTGTAACGCCGCAAAATAAAGCAAAAAAACGCTGCTGTATGATGCGAATACGTATGCATACGTTTAATATAAATATTTAACGCAACGCTGGAGAAGAGATGGGCTTCAATCAGATGAGTGGGACCAAAACGGTATCTAATATACGGTGTCAGGTTCGCTGTAAATTGAATATGGCTGCGTTTTTAGCCACTTCTTGGCTTAATCTGGACTTGACGGCACTCGCCCATTGATATGGCATTAAAATACTGACCGGGGCGCACTTGATCAGGACATGGAGAGCAGTTTAGAACGTTCCCATTGCAGAACAGATTTCCGTCTTGTGCCCGTGACCTTTATCAAGACATATTCTGCGATATATACTGTGTGTCTTTATGGTTATAGACCGAACATTGCAAACCCTCAGTCCCCGTCCCCAGTCATTAGGATCCTTAAAGAAAGGGAAGATTCCACAGGAGGAACGCAGTGTTAAAGTCACCGCCTTCGGAGGGTGTTAACCCACTTCAAAACACTGTGTTGGCTCTATTGTGACCTCAGGCAAGTAAGTCCCAATCTCCCCGTGCCTCAGGCACTCAAATTAGATTGTAAGCTCCACGGGACAGGGACTCAGCGCCTGCAAAATGATCTGTACAGCGCTGCATACACTGTCAGTGCTCTATCCGCAGAAAATGTATGAGATATAAAAATAGTGGAAACAGGTTCTATGCAACACTGAAGCATCCGCTTACCCGGGAAATCTTAAATGGGCTCCCAAAATGCAGACAAAGGGTTAATCGCCCGGTTTAACCCCTTGAGGTTAAGCACAAGGCATTGCGGTAGACCACAATATGAGATTTCTTTAGAAACTGGTTAGAGAAGTCTCGAGCGATCCCTGCAGTTCCCCCAATTCGCTGCTCACAGAGAACGCCAAGCAGATCCCTCTGGCAGCGAAGTGGTTAAAAAGATGAAGCCGACTGTCGTACGGGCAAGTGCAGTATACGCTGCTGAAGGTGTGCACAGTGCTGGTTTTCCCAGCAACACTAAACTCTGTGCCGTTTCTCTTTAAAAGGCAAAAACAACTTAGTTCTTATCTGCTACATTCCATCATACTACCCCTCCAGTGTATATACACCCCTCCAGTGTATATACACCCCTCCAGTGTATATACACCCCTCCAGTGTATATACACCCCTCCAGTGTATATACACCCCTCCAGTGTATATACACAAGGCTCGCCCCACCCACCCCTATCCCCATGCCATCTGCAAACTTCTGGGGGGTTGAAATACAATCATGGAAGACCCTTAACCCCTTAAATGCCAGATGTTGTGCAATGTGTCATTCAGATTACATTAGAAAAACCTAAACTTCTGCACTCGCCCTAGGGGGGAGCGGCGCCATCAGATAAGTTGGGCATTCAACGCAATATTGTTTGTAACTTCGTATGGAAAATACACAAATACGGTTAGCAATTTTGTGATGTGCACAACTTTCAATTCGGTCTGGTGTATGTATATCCTTCTACGTATAGATATATACAGTCACTTGTATGAACATATATACACATACGCAAACATTTGTGAATATGTTTACATATACACACAATTATAAGTGTATATATACAAAGCACATATGGATACCCACATATGTGCACAATTATACATAGATTCCTCAAGTTCCTTTAAAACCAATGCAAAATACATCAAGAAATAAGAGGACACTGCTGGAAAGAAGAGGTAAAGTGTTGGGAGAAGTGGAGAACTTTGCTAGGGCTCTCATACAATGAACAGGCTTTTGGTGATTTCATGGGCACAGCTGAACATACAGACGATCAGTTACACTTAACACAAAAAGCATGCAGGGATCTGAAAACAGATGCATGTGTATCCCCCAAAGCACTGACCACATGGAAACCCTGCTGCAAGTTTGCAGGTCAGGGGAAGGAGGGGGGGGGGGGGATCAAAACTGACAACTGGGGGGTTTCTCAGATCAGACTTGGATTGCATGTGGAAAATCAAAACCATACCCCCCCCCCCCTTTCTTACCCGAGTTCTTGCTCCTCCTGGGTTAATCTGTGGTCTCAGCAAACTGAAGAGACCAAGATCCAGTGGGATTGCACTGCAAGTCCTTGAAACAGACAGATTTCCCCCCCTGTGTGTGAGAGGAGCTTCCTGCAGCTCTCCCCCAGCAGGACCTGCTACAATGTAACACACACAGCGCTTTGTAATGGATCTGCTGCACAATCAACTCTACTATGCAAGCAGCTCCCAGGACAACGAGCGGCTTCTGTGCACACAAGTGTTGCTCACTTCCTTCTATAGCCGCGGTTGTGACATCACCAGGAGGCCCGCGCCACTTCCAATCAGCTGCCGAGGGGGGCGTGGTCAGTGTCAATAAGATAGATGGATATTTAAAGAGTTAAATGTCTCTTTCCTGCCCTCATCAGGGCTGTCTAAATATGTATAAAAACAGCATTCAGCCAGACTATTATTATTTACTAATATGAATATTATTATTTCAACTATGAACTAATATTTATAATAAGCACACACAGCTATTAACTATAACTTGTTAATTAATCTAACATAGAAAAATAATAATACATGACAATTATAGTCCTAATAATATTATTATTAATAAGAATGTATAAAATCAACATCAATAAAGAACATTGATGTTAATACTAATACATCGTAACATCATGTTAATACATTATCATCATTATTACAATTGCTACTATATATCTATTAATCGATTGTAAGATTGTATAAGAAAAAGTAGTCAGTGACACACACACACACACACACACACACACACACACACACACACACACACACACACACACACACACACACACACACACACACACACACACACACACACACACACACACACACACACACACACACACACACGGAGAGGTTCACTAAGCTACTATTGGTATTGCACCCTGACCCCACGCTAACGAACATTCCATTCCATGCGATATGTCAGAATCCCAGCCTAAGGCAGTAATTCTATGTCTAAATCAAATATAATTTTATTTATCTTGTCTGAAGTGACAGATCATATCGCAATCAGCCGAAACTCCCCACTCCCTACCGTCTAACCGTATCTATTTAGCAGGAACACTGCAGATTTGGTCCTGTAAAACCAGCTGCCCCTATTAAACAGAAAGGTTTTACACCTCCAACTTAATGTTGGGGGAACAAAGTTGGGAAAGTCACGGTGATGGAGGAACTGGCGAATATTGCGCACAACGTCATACATTTCAAGAAAAATGGTGACCGTGGTTACATTGTAATAAAACTTATTGTCAGAGGTTATGTTTCTGGATGGGAATAAGAATGTATACATATCTGTGTATGTAATATTGTATCACTATACCAGGGTTGGGTAACTCCAGTCCTCACGGGCCACCAACAGGTCAGGTTTTCAGGATATCCCTGCTTCAGCACAAGTAGCTCAATCAGCGGCTCAGTCGAAAGCTGAAGCAGGCATTTCCTGAAAACCTGACCTGTTGGTGGCCCTTGAGGACTGAAGTTGCCCACCCCTGAACTATACTAACAGACCATATCAATGCATCTACTGTGCCTCCTTGCCTATTCTTAATTTAAACGACCCTGACCTGTTTAATTGGTAAATATCTGACAACATGTGAGAACAAACCTTCAGTTGGAATGATACCAAGAATTTGGTGATCATATCTAATCTGCTTTTCTCTCGTGTTACACGTTTCTTTAAAAAGAAAAAAAAACCCTTGTTTTTTTTTGTACTTCATACTTCCTGTACAACTTGAAGTTTTGAAATAAAGGATAATACATTGTGTTTTGTTTTTTTTTAAAACCTCAGATTTTGTGTTTGTGGTAAACTGCATAGGTTATGGCAGGGGGGTGCGTGAGAGATTTTTCCGGGGGGGCCTAGCGGTTGCAGAGGCCCCGCGCTCTTCCCCAAGGTATTTAGATTGAAATGCCGGGGGGATCGCGTGCGGCCTCTGCAACTCAACTTATCTATATTCTGCCGGCTTCAGGGCTCATCTCCATGGCAACGTGGGGTCATGCGGGGACATGTGACGTCACATGACCTCGCGGCATCATTTGACGCCGCACCAAGGTAAAGGGGGGGGGGGGACGCGAGCACCAGGGGAGGCGCAACAACAAAAGTTTGTGTAAAGCCAGCACGTGTAAAATTTCTGTAATATAGGTGGGGTGAGTGGATCAGCACCTTCCTCGGTCAGAACCACATACAGCAAATCTGCAGTTTATGCGTCAAAGTGTCAAAGGAGAATGATTGGTGTTGTCTTGAAAAACATTTTTATATAAGTAACCCTCCGTACCCGGCTCTAAAGGAGGGCACGTCAGATTACTTATGTACAATTTCAGTGCTCAGGCTCTCAGGCCTATACAGGGCGCTGGGCAGGTGCAGGCTGGGCGTGGATTAAACTACGGTGAAAATGACAGGTGCTAAAAACGTTTAAAAAACAAAAAGGTGCTTTATTAACAGCCGTCTAAAACACTACACGTGTATTGCCATACGGTGTGTCGTGACAAAACTGGTGGCAAATAATAACGCTCAGGACTTCATCCCCTGGTAGTTTCCCATGTTTTCCAGGGAAGGCGCCTGACTTAGTCACCCATTGAAAAGGAGGGAGTGGGACATCTTCAGGGAGGTTAGGATGCAACGAGAACATGCCGGATGGGCAGGCTCACTGTGAGCACAGGCTGCAGCATAGGCAACCATACAAGGACAGAGGTCAGGGGTCGTCAGGCTGCGGTTGGGGCAACCCTATGAGACCAGGACAACCTGCATCTCTCTCCCACAAACTAAGGTTTCTTGTTCCTTTAGGTGGCTTAGAAGGGGCACATTACGAACTAGAAAACAATAAAGGGCAACATGACACATCGTAATACACATTCCTAAACATACAAACCTGTGAACAGTGCACAGTGAGGACCCCAGTCAGAACTCTGAGGAACCGGCTTCTAGAACATAAGGGGTGGCTATATATACCCTTACATGGGCATCATACATCACATGATGGGGAGGAGAGTTACCTAAGTGAGCCCACACAGTTAACCCCTTGTTTGTGCCACCCTGCCTGATCTCCTCCTCCCCCCCCCCCCCCACCTTTTCTCCAGCATTGGCGGCGTCATTTGACGTCACGCCGGCATGTGAAGTTGCGTTGCCATTTCACCCTGCGGTGTAATTTGACTCTGCATTCTCATGGCGACACGTCGACAGAAGCCGCCGGAGAGAAGGTAAGAGACATACAAAGGCCTTGCACGCTCCCCAGGCATTTTATTTAAATGTTGTGGGCCTCTGTAAGCGGTGCCCCTCCCCCACCCACCGCCCCAAAAATTGTGTGCCCTAAGGCAATGAACCCTTTTATAGAAACTAGTAGTACTCCAAGAGGGGGATACGTCTAAGTGATACCAGTGGTATTTTACCTTATGTTATAGTCAGTAATTATTACGTGTTATCTATATGTCCTGTGTTCATTTTCTTCTGTGCTTTGATTCACCTGAAATATATATATATATATATATATATATATATATATATATATATATCAATGAAATGGCCGGTCCCTCCCAGGACCACAGTGAACTAACGGAAGGGATCCATGTAATAAGAGGTAGTGGTATTTTCGTAAGAAAAAAAAAAAGGTGCAGAAACCCTTTGCAAATAAAAATGTATTCATAACTTTACTACAATTAAAAAAAAAGACAAAAAAGGCCTCAAATAATATGGTATAAAAGGCATATAAAAATAAATGACCTGTACATTTGGAAACTGCCAAACAGTCTTATCAATAAAACGACATTAGATAAAGGTTGTTAAAAAATAAACCAAGCTTTGCTGACCGTGGAAGTGTTACATTATTAACACATTATTTTACCATACTTACCTGACTTTAAAAAAAGGTTTCAATAATAAACCCCATTTAATCTATTTAATGGACACTGCCTCTAACATCACAGGGCTTTGTGTATCAAGGCAAATGTGGGGAAATCAATAGGTGGTTGTCCTTTGATACATGTGGCACCGTTGTTTTGCCCCAGATTTGCTCCACTTTGTCCTTGATATAGAAACCCCATAATGTCTATGTCCATATTCCCCTTGTTCTCTAGTCACTAGACCCTCCACCACACCTCCACCTCCACCTCCACCAGCATATCCACTTTAACAGTGATTCTCAACTCCAGTCCTCAAGGGCCACCAACAGGTCAGTTTTTAAAGCTATCCCTGCTTCAGCACAGGTGGCGCGATCAAAATGACTGAGCCACATGTGCTGAAGCAGAGATATCCTTAAACCCTGACCTGTTGGGGGTACTCGAGGACTGACGTTGGGGATCACTGCACTATACTCCCGACAGTATCTCCAGTTCCTTGTTTTTGCTGCATACTTTTGCCCGATACCAGCAGGCTTACCGCAGCTGTGCAAACACTCAATACCTGCATAATACTGTACTCTGAACCACCCTACAATAGATTCTGCATACCTGCCCTTAATTCATGTGTATACACAATCGCTACGCTATTTCAGCTTCCTTTTCCTCAGAATACAGCGTTTCAATTGTGACGGCAACGTCTATCCCTGAAAAACAACGCAGAACTGGCCTTCTGTTCTTAACCCCTTCAGGGGGTCGAGAAGTGGGGAATTTTTGAACAAATGAGCAAGAGAGATGAATATTAAACGTTCGCCCGCACACCAAAGTTGCTTGGAATACTTTAGTGC